>NC_051424.1:3522127-3526495 GCF_015228065.2 Penaeus monodon | reverse complement strand
TTTTCCCCTTTTCCCCTTCTCCCCACCCCCCTTTTTCCCTTTCCCCCCATCCCCCCTTTTCCCCACCTCTTCCCCCCTTTTTTCCCATCCCCTTTCCCATCCCCTCCCTTTCCCCATCCCCTTCCCTTTTTCCCCATCCCCTTCCCCTTTCTCCCCTTCCCCTCTTTTTCCCCATCCTTTCCCCACCCCTTCCCTTTCCCTTCCCCCCCATCCCCCTTCCCTTTTCCATCCCCCCATCCCCCCCTTCCCTTTTCCCCTTCCCCTCCCCTCCAAAGTAAGCCAAAAAAGGAGGGTCCCCTCTTCCCCCTTCCTCCCCCCCCCCCCCCACCCCCGCCCTCACCCCCCCCCCCCCCCCCGCAATGCCATGCACCACGAGCAGCGCATGAACAAAAGAAGGTGCAAGTGGCGTCCGGTGGAAAAAAAAGCAAGGTCCCGAGTCCCATTATTGGAGATCAAAAACCCCGCCATAAACATCCATAATTCCCGATTTCGGATCTTTAGGTTATTTTTCCTCGGACGAATTCGACGTCGAGGAGCAAAGTATGGGGCGGCGAGTGGCGGGAGAGAGGGAGAGGGGCGGCGAGTGGCGGTGAGAGGAGGGAGGGTGGCGGCCAGTGGGGCGGGAGAGAGGGGAGGTGGGCGGGCGAGTGGCGGAAAGAGGGAGGTGGGGCGGGGCGGGAAAGGGGGTGGGAGAGAGAGGGGGGGGGGGGGGAGTGTGGGGGGATGGGGGGAGAGGGAGTGGGCGGAGTGGCGGGGAGGGGAGGTGGGCGGCGAGTGGCGGGAGAGAGGGAGGTGGGCGGCGAGTGGCGGGAGAGAGGGAGGTGGGCGGCCAGTGGCGGGAGAGAGGGGAGGTGGGCGGCGGAGTGGCGGGAGAGAGGGAGGTGGGCGGCGAGTGGCGGGAGAGAGGGAGGTGGGCGGCGAGTGGCGGGAGAGAGGGAGGTGGGCGGCGAGTGGCGGGAGAGAGGGAGGTGGGCGGCGAGGAGTGGGCGGGAGAGAGACGATCTGCGAGAGGTGGGCGGCGCAGGGGGTGGGGGGGGTTGGAGAAAACCCACAGAAAGGATGGGCGGACGAGCAGCGAGAACCGGGAGGAGGCGGGCGGCGAGGAGTGGGCGTGTGGAAGACGAAGGAAGAGAAGGCGGGCGGCGGGAGGTTGGAGGCGATTCAAGGGCGAGAAAGTGGGCGGCGCGAGGTGTCGGGGGGCGTGTCCGTCGATACCCGCCAAGGTGCCCGGGGACGCCGAGCAAACACCATAAAAGGTTTTAAAAAAAGAAAAGGGGGGAGGGGGGAAGGGGGAAAAACGGGCAAATTGGGTTTAGGCCCCCCAAATTGGAAACCCCATTTTCCAAAAATTTTCCCCTTGGGGGGGGGGGGGGGTTTGGGGGGGCCCCACTTTGGGGGGGGGTTTTAAAAGGAGGGGGGGGGCCCCCCCCCCCCCGGGGGGAAAAAGGGTTTTTGGGGGGTAGGGGGGGGAAAGGAGGTAAAGGGTGGGGGGGGGGGGTTTTTCCCGGGGCCCCAACCTCATGAAAAACGCCCATGGGGGTTTTGTGTGGGCTAAGAAAGGTTTTTAGGGGGCCCAAATTTCCATCCCCGTTTTTAAAATTGCCAGGGCCCCTTTGTCCCCTTGGGAAAACAAGTTTTTGGGAAAGGGGTTTCGGGGAAAAAATCAAGGCCCCAATGGGGGGCCCGGGCCCCCCCAAAGGGGAAATGCGGGCAGGGATTCCGAAAAAAGGGGGGGGGGGGTTTAAAATGTTTTTTTTTTTTTTTAAATTTACTAAAAAGTTTTTTCACACCCCACCCACCCCAAAAATTTTAAACACAAAAATTGGGTTTAAAATTAAATCGTCCCTATTTAAATATTTTAAAATAAAATCCACACAAAAACCAACAAAACAAAAACACAAATATTTTGAAACCACATGAAAACATATTTTACATATGAAATATACTTTTAAAATATATATATATATATTTTTTTTATAATATAATTATTAATATATAAAATTTTAATTAATATTTATATAAAAATTTTTAAATATATAAAATATTTTATAAAATATAATATATATATATATATAAAATATATATTTAAAAATATATTTTAATATTTTATAATAAAATATATATATAAAATATTTTAATATATAAAATAAAAATATATTTCAAAACACATATACATCCCATAAAATTTTAAATATATTTAATTTTAATTTTTAAAATTAATATATATATATATATTTTTAAATAAAATATTTTTATATATATATTATATAAAAATATATAAAATAAAACCTTTATTTTTAAAATTAAAAATTAATAATTTTAAAATACAATAAAATAAAATATATAAAATATTAAAAAAAATATAAAAAATATATAAAAATAAAAAATATTTTAACAAAATATTATTTTAAAAAATATTTTATATATATTTTACATATTTTATTTTATTTTTAATAAAAATTATTTTATTTTATATAAATTTTAATATATATATATTAAATTTTAATAATATTTTATAAAAAATTATTTTTTTCACAAAAATTTTAACAACTTAATCCCAAAATAATATATAATATTTTATATAATATATATTTTATATATATATTATATTATATATATATATATAATAAAATTATGTGTGGGTGGGGGTGGGGGTGGGGGTTGGTGGGGGGTGGGGGGGGTGTGTGGGGGTGGGGGTGTGTTTTGTGGTGTTTTGTGGTAGGGTTGGTGGTGTTTTGTTTTATTATGAAAAAATACAGGGCCACACAAAAAACAAAAAACCAAAAACCACACAAAAACCACAAAAAACACCCCCACAAAAACCACAAAAACACACACACACAAACACAAAACCACACAACATAAATAAAATATATTTTATATAATATATAAAATATTTAAAATATTTTTTAAAAAATATTTTTATATATAAAAATTAAAATATTATATATAAAAATATCTTATATTTTAAATTTTTAAAAATATATAAAAATTAATATAAAATATTTTATAAAAATTATATATATTTTATAAATATAAAATTATAAATTTATATTAATATATAAAAATATAAATAAAAAATATATTATTGGGTTGTACTTTACTTTTTTTTTTTGCAATATTTTTTTTGTTTTAAAATTTTTTTGTTTTTTTTTTTAATCTCCCCCCCCCCCCCTTTTTCCTAAAACCACCCTTCCAAAAATTTTTTCCCTTTTAAAAATAAAATAAACTTAAAAACAAAAAACCAAAAATTAAAAAAATGGGAAAAAACCATACAAAAAAAAACCCCCTCCCCCTACCCCAATTTAGTTTTTGTATTAAAAATTTAGAAAGGCACATATATTTTTTTAAAATAATTTAAAAATATAAATAACTTTCCCCCAACATTCCCCTTTTCAAAGGGGTTAACAAAATGGGGCAGTCCCGTTTTCCCCAACCCCAAAAATTTTTGGTTAAAAGGGGGGGGCCCTTTTTTTAATTTAAAAAATTGTTTTTAAAAATTCCCATAGGGTTTTAAAAAAATTAAAAAAATTGTTTATTTTAATTTGGTTATATTTTATATATAACTATATATTTTAATAAAAATATATATTTTAATTTTAATAAAATTAATTTTATATATATATATATGTAATATATAAAATTTTATAAAAATTATATATATAATATTTTATATATATTAATAAAAATATTAAAATTTTAATAAAATATATATATATATTTTTTAAAAATTTTATTAGGGGTATATTTTATTTTTTGAAATTTTAATTTAAAATGTATTTTTTATATATGGTATATATATAATATATAAAATATATATAATTATATATATATATATATTTTAAGTTTTAAAAATAAAATTTTTTTAATATAAAAATATATATTTTAAATATAAAAAAACAAAATATACATATATATATATAAAAAAATTAAAAAATTATTTTAACTTTAATATAAACCATATTTTTAATATACATAATAATCCATATATAAAAAATATTTTATAAAATATATATATATATATAATTATATATTAATATATATATATTTTATATATAAAAAAATATATATTAGGGGAAAAATAAAAATTTTTTTAAATTTAAAGGGAAATTAAATAAAAATTATTTTATATTTTTATAAAATATATATTTTAAAAAATAAAATATATATTTATATATATATATATATATATATTATATATATATATATATATATATATATATATATATAATATATATATATATATATATATATTATATATATATATATATATAATTTATATATATATATAATATATAATATATATATAATATTATATATAATTTTTTTTTTTTTTTTTTTAGAATTACTATAAAATTACTATATATA
>NC_051424.1:3507903-3512027 GCF_015228065.2 Penaeus monodon | reverse complement strand
CGGGGGCCCTCTTCGCCCCGCACCTCTCGCCCCTGTCGCCCTAGCCCCGCCCCTGCGCTTGTCCCCGTCCGTTTTATCCTTCCCCCCGCTGCCTCCTGGTGCGTGGGTTGCCCTGCCCTTTCCCCTCGCCCCTGGCCCCGCGTCCCTTGCCCGGATCTAAGGCTCGCTTCCCTGCCATCTCCCCTTCCCAAGCCACCCTTGGCCCGTGGATCAAATCCCTGTCCCTCAGCCTTCCCCTTCATCCTGCTTGCGAGAGATTAGTCCGTCCCTTTCCCTGTAATTCCTTCTTTCTCGGCCCCCTTTTTATTACCCCTTCCCCCTCCCCCAAACTTAAACCCTTTCTTACCCCCTTCCGTTCGTCCTTTCCCCTGCTTCCCTGCCCCTTCCCCTGCTTCCGTCCCCCTTCCCCTGCCTTCCTCTCCCTTTCTCTGCCTCCATGCCCCTTCCAACGCCTCTTTGCCCCTTCACCTACCCCCCTTCTTCCCTTTACGTGCGGCCGTCCGCGAGAAACCATGGGCGGGGGCGTCAAGGGCGCGCGCACACCCACAGAGGAAGATGCACTTCAGTAGCGAGTCCCTCACGCCTCATAAGAGCCTCCCCCCCCCCCCCCCCCCCACCCGGCCTCATTCCTCATGTATTTCCCTTCCCTTCCCGCTCATAGCCGTGTCTTCTCTCGCGTGAGTTTCCCGACAGAAAATAATTAATTTTGCGAGTCTACAGTCCGGCCGAGAGGACTCGAGAGCCTCCGACGCTCGGCGGCGGCGGGACGCGGCTTCGCGGCCGTCGGGGGGGGGGGGGCGCTCAGAACAAAAACCCGCACAATTACTATTACAAATGAAAATAAAAAACATGCACCTCAACACCCACACAAACACCAAACATAACATACACAACACACACACACACACAACACACACACCACAAAACACCCCCACCACACACAACACCAAACACACACACACACACACCCACACACACACAACCCAAAAAAAAAAAAAAAAAAAAAAAAAAAAAAAAAAAATAATTCAAAAAAACAAACATGTATGTGTTGCATGTATGTATGTAATTTTGTAGTAGGTGATATATATTTTAAATAATTTATAGATAAAATAAAATTAAATAAAAAATATAATATAAATAGGAAATATATATAATATAAATTTATTAATATTTATAAAATTTTTGTATGTTGGGATTATAATAAAATATAGATATTATATATATAATATATTAATATAAATATATATATATATATATTATAAATATATTATAATTAATATAATATGTATTTAGATTACAGAGAAAAAAAATTTAAAAAAAAAATTTTTATTTTTTTTTTTAAAAATTTTTTTTTTTTATTATATATTTATATATATAATATATAATTTTATATTATATAATATATATAAATATATAATTTTATATATATATATATATATAATTTTATTTTTTAAAAAAATATTAATATTATATTTTCATAAAAAAATATATTATATATATTATATATAAAAAAAATAAATATATATATAATAAATATTATATATATATTATATATATAATTATATTTTTATTTATATATAAATAAAAATTAAAAAAGAGAGGAGAAGAGAGAAGGAGGAGAGAGAGAGAAGACGAGAGAGAGAGAGAGAAGAGAGGAGAGAGAGAAGGAGAGAGAGAAGAGAAGAAAGAAAAGGGCGAGAGCGAGGGAGAGGGGGCCCTTTTAAATATATTAACAATGACTTCGTTAGGTTGAGGGGGAAAGGGCCGGGGAGGGGAAATCCCGGGCCCGGTGGGTGGGGCGGGGAGAGGGGAGAGGGGAGAGGGGAGAGGGAGGGGGGACGAGGGAAAGGGCCACGTTATCGCCCCTGAGGACAACACCTGCCCCGTACACGCGGCAACGCTGTGATAAAATACAACGGTTTTTCAACAGCGTCTTTTAAAGCTTAGTTTTTGGGCTTGAATTGGAAGGCGGTGTGCTGCGGGCTTTTTTATTTTAAAATTTGCTGTGTGTGTTTACCTCCTTAACGAACTACAACTTTCATCGCGGTCCGTGCGTGGTGGCGCTCGCGTGCGATGCTCTTTCTTTTTGTTGCTTGAAATCAGAAATGGATTTTTTTTTTTATTCTTTCTAAATGTCTTTGATACAGAGTGCTTCGTTACGATAGTTTCTTCGGGAGTTGAAAAAGGGTTCGGGAAGAAACATGTTTACCTTTGGTTCTTCTCATACTTCTCTTTCTCCTCCATCTGCTTTTCCTTCTCATGTCCCTTTTCCTTCTTCTTCTCCTTCTCCTTCTCCTTCTCCTTTTCCTTCCCCAACACCTTCTCCTTCTCCTTCTCCTTCTCTTCCTCCCTCCCTTCCTCCCTCCCTCCCTTCCTCCCTCCCTCCCTTCCTCCCTCCCTCCCTCCCCCGTCTCCTTCCCTCCACCACCAGTACCACACCATCCCTGGTACCCCCTCCCCCTCCCTTCCTCCCTCCCATTTCCCTCTCCTACTTACGAAAAAACAAAATCTTCCCACCTTACCTTCCCCTTCCCCTTCTTCCCCCTCCCCTCCCCTCCCCTCCCCACCTCCCACGCTTCCAGGTACTATGAGCTGAGCATTCGGGAATTTTCTACTTTTCATTTCGTTTCTTTTTTCTTTCTTTCATTTAGCCTCGCGTAGTTTTGAGCGGAAATTATTAATTTTGGGGACCGACTGCTATCTCTCGCGGCCCTGTGTCGTGCAGCTGTCCACCCCCCCCTTCTCCCTCCTCCCCCTGCGCCCCCTTCCACCCACCTCACCTTCAACCCCTGCCACCCTCAGCCCCCCCCCCTCCATTCTCACCCTGTGTGCCATCCCCTCCCCCAGTCCACCCCCATTCTCTTTCTTCTCCGCATCACCTCATCTCTTGTGATTCTCTCTCTCTCTCTCTCTCTCTCTCTCTCTCTCTCTCTCTCTCTCTCTCTCTCTGTCTCTCTCTCTCTCCTTGTCTCTCTCTTTTACTCTCTCTCTCTCTCTCTCTTTTCTCTCTCTCTTCTCTCTCTCTCTCTCTCTCTCTTTTCTCTCTCTCTCTCTCTCTCTTCTCTCTCTCTCTCTTTTTTTTTTCTCTCTCTCTCTCTCTCTCTCTCTCTCTCTCTCTCTCTCTCTCTCTCTTCTCTCTCTCTCTCTCTCTCTCTCTCTCTCTCTCTCTCAGTTCTTTCTATTTCTGTCATATTTTCCTCCTCCTTTCGTCTCGCTTCCCCATCGTGGCCAACCATTCACTTTCTCAAACCTTTCCGGTTCATTATCCTTCTTCCCTTCTTTTACTCTTTCCTTTATTTTTACTCTCCTTCCTTATTCCCCTTTCGTCTTTCTCCTTTCCCTCCCTTCTTACTCTCCTTTCTCATTCCCCTTTCGTCTTTTTCCTCTCTCTCCCTTCTTGCTCTCCTTCCTCTTCCCCTTTTGTCTCTTTCTTCTCTCCCTTCCTTCTTATTCTCCTTCCTCATTCCCCCATTTGTCTCTTTCTTCTCTCCCTTTTTACTCTCCTTCGTCATTCCCCTTTCGTCTCTCTCCTCTTCTGTTCTTTACCACAAGTAGCCCCATTTCCTCTTTCTTTCCCCCTTTCCGCTTCCTTTTTCCTCCCCCGTTCTTTCCGCTTCCTCTCTTTCGTTTTGTTTCATCCTCTCACTTCCTTCCTCTTCCTCTTTCTTTTGTAACTTGGGAAGAGGAAAGAGAGGCTGAGGAAGGGGGGGGGGCTGGTAGAGAAAAAAGGAGGCATTAGTAAACGTGACGTAAGTGATAATAGCAGTGGTAATGATGTTGATTATGTTGATTGCGATGACAGTAATAAATTGATAATTGTGTGAGGAAAATTACGATAACGGTGATGATAATGTTAATGATGACAAAAAAAAACAGTCATTCTAATGATGATGACGATGACGATATCGATAAGGAAACGGTAATAATAACAATGATAATAAAATCAAATCAGAAAGGCTTATCGAGGGTTTGGCAGGGATAGGGGCAAAGGGAAGGGAAGGATAGGAGAATTTGGGGGGGGGGTCGTAGGAAAGGGAGGCGTATGTGGATAATAAGATGCAGGTGTTTGTGAAGACAAGGTTGCATATTTGATAACGATGACCCGGAACGGCGGATAACAGCGG
>NC_051424.1:3497903-3502903 GCF_015228065.2 Penaeus monodon | reverse complement strand
TTATTATTATTATTACTATTATCATCATCATCATCATCATCATTGCCATTATCATTATCATTATCATTATCATTATAATGATAGTGATAGTGATAATAATCATATATAAAAAAATAATAATGATAATGATAATAGTAATAATGATAATAATAATAAAGATAATAATAATAATAATAATAATAATGATAGTAATAATAATAATGAAATTAATAATGATAATAATAACAATAATAATAATTGTTATTATTTTTATTGGCATTATTATTACTATCATTATTGCCCTTTTTTTTCCTTTTATGTCCCTCTAAACAGTCGTGCCCGTATAGAAAAACTACGTAAGTTCTAATTTGGCAAATTGTAAGGAGTACATTTATGAATTATGTCCCGTACATTGTACTTTGTACATCGATAGATTGTATGTTGTACATTATTATAAGGGTGTGAGGTGTTCACTTCTTTGTCCCTTATTCGGTTGTAAACATGCCATAGTTGTGTGGTCGTTTTTCTTTCCTTTCCTTTCATTTCTTTACTATCTATCTGTTTGGTTCCATAGGTAAAATAGATAAATAGGTAAATAAGATGTTCACCTTACTACCTCTCTCCGTCTCTCTCTCTCTCTCTCTCTCTCTCTCTCTCTCTCTCTCCCTCTCTCTCTCTCTCTCCATCTCCTCTCTCTCTCTCTCCCTCTCTCTCTCTCTCTTCTCTCTCCTCCTCTCTCTCTCTCCCTCCTCTTCTCCTTTCCTCCCCTTCCCTCCTCTCCTCCCTTCTCCTCCCCTCCTCTCGCCCTCTTTTTCTATTCCTCCCCTTCCCACCTCCCCTTATTACCCGTCCCCTTTATCATGTTATTCCGTAGCGCATTGCACTACTGAAATCTCACGTGGTATTGTTCGAAATACGCTCGTTGTACCGGTGATACATGGGCACATATGGCGCTTATTTCTTACATAAAAGCACTCATAAATATTGATAAGTCGCTCCTCCCACCTCCTCCCTCCCTCCCTCCCTCCCTCCTTCTCTCCTTGGTACACCCTCCCCCCTCCTCACTCTTCACCTCCTCCCTGTTTACACCCCTTTCCTCCTCCCCTTCCTACCTCCCCTTCTTCACCTGGGTCTCCCTTCCCTCCCCTTTCTCCCCCCCCCTTCCTTGTAAACTCACCTGGCATTGCGTCTGATTTACGTCTGTTCTCACTTCGTCACACTTTAGTCACCCTTCTTGCACCCTTTCCTTCCAGACACTCTTTTTTTTTAAGCCCTCGCTCTATCCCTCTTTCGTCCTCTCCTTTCGTCACGTTCTTGCGTTTTTGCATTCTTCCACACACGTGCTTTAGTTTATGTTCTTTCCTCTGTCGGTTCCTCTGTCCTTATGATATGCTGTTGAGTGATTCGTTTCGTTTAGCGTTCATTTTTTTTAATAGCAAAAATAGCTGCGAAATAACAAATTAAGGACAATAACAAGATCAATGTATAGAGCCTTAGGGATAATAACAATGATAACAAATAATAACGATAAAAGCACAAGGAACAACAGCAACGCCCAGTATACATATTTTACTCCTTATATACTTTCACTCTTTCACTAAACTGTCACAGGGAGTGTCCATACTCTTTGGTTCATTCAGTTTTCACCCTTACTTTTTTTCGCAAAACTACTTTCACCCTTCACCCTTCGCCTTTCACCCTTACGCATTCTCCTCATTTGCATACACCTGCGCTAACACTTGCATTTTCGTTCACTGACACTTGGCTCTGCGTCCTCTGTAAGTTACTTCTACTTGGTATGTGCGCGTGTGTCGTTATGTGTACGTGTGCTTGATTGCAATCGGGGAGGGTCGTGGCAGGTCGTGGGAACTCATGACAGGTCGTGGTGAGTCGTGGCCGGTGGACTGGTGTGTAGGGGGAGGAAGGAAGGTGGGGGCAGGGAGGTAGGGGAGGAGGGAGGGAGGGCGGATTCTGTCTTTGTCACTCCTCTATTTAGACCTGTCTTGTCTCCCTCTCTCCCTCTCTCTCTCGTTCTCTCATTCTCTTTCTCTCTTTCTCTCTTTCTCTCTTTCTCTCTTTCTCTCTTTCTCTCTTTCTCTCTCTCTCTCTTTTCTCTCTCTTTCTCTCTCTCTTCCTCTCTTCTCTCTCTCTATCTCTCTCTCTCTCTCTCTACTCTCTCTCTCTCTCTCTCTCTCTCTTTCCCTCTCTCTTTCTCTCGCCACGTTAGAATGAAAGGAAAGGATCAGCAGTTCATTTTCCAGTCCAGAATGTGCGGACGGGAGAAAATGGTAATAAATTGAAGGTTGTTTGAGAGTTGCGTGCGGAGAGAACACGGGTGAGGGTTGGGGGGTTGGGGGGGAGGGGTGTTGGGGAAGGAGGAGGAGGGTAATGGGGTAAGGGGTAAGGGGGGTGTAGCAGCCAGTCAAAATCGTGTGTTCATACCACAGTGCAATGATAAGTGCAGGGTTGTGCAATAAGAGTGGGTTGCTTTTTGCATTGTGCCCATTGACAGGCGAGGGCCGTGTGGAGGGGTCGGGGGGGGGGAGGAGGGGGTAGGAATAAAAGAATAAGAAGAAAGGGAAAGACAGAGGGCGATATAGAGGTGGGGAAGTGTGGGGAAAAATGGGTAGGGGAGAGAGAGGAAACGATAAGGAGAACAAAAAGAAGAAAAAAGAATATAAGAAAGAAAAGAAAAAGAGTAGGTGAAAGAGGAGGGAAAGTGAATAAATAAATTGAAGGAGGAGGGTAAGAGAGAGAACGAAGGGAGAGGAGGTAGAGGGAAGAAAGAAGAGGAAAGAATAGGAAGGAAGGGTCAAAAGTGGAGAGAGAATGGAATGAAATAAAAACAAAATTGAGGCAAAAAGTTATTCAGATTAAAAAATAAATAAAATAAAGTAATAAAAAAAAATATATATACTATATATAAATAAAAAATAATAAACATAAATGAAGCAGATAAATAAAAGAAAGGTAAAAATAAGTAAAAAAGATCATGAAAAAGATAAACAAAAGAATGATAAAAATAAATAAAAAGAGATAAGAATAGAGGACGTAGGAGAAGAAATAGAACGAGAGAGAGAAAAAGCAAAGGAGAATTGATCTGTTTAATACGATCAGTCCATCACCCAGGGTTGAATGTCGGGTTGAGCGGCACTGTGATTGCAAGATGAATAATATTGCATCGGGTGTTATGCCGGATGAAGGTAGACAAGCGCGAGGCGGTTGTTTGATATCGTCAGATGGAAAGTAGATAAGAGGCTAGAAGTGATAGATGGGTGGGCGTGGGTGGCTAAGGTAGGGGAGGGGGGGAGGAAAGGAGGGGAAGGGGGTGGAGGGGGGGGAGGGGGGGAGAGGGTAGGAAAGGGAGGGGGGGAGGAGGGGAAGGGGAAGGGGTTGGAGGGTGAGGAAGGGGAAGGGGGGGGAGGGGGAGGAAGGAAGTGGTGGGGGGGAGGGGGGAGGGGGAAAGGAAAAGAATGTGAAGGGGGAAGGGGGAGAGGGGTGGGGGTGGGAGTAAAAGACCAACGAAAGGGGAACGTTTTGGAGACGGCACAGCGTGGCCTTTGCGTCTCCGCCCACGGGAATATCCACGGCAATAAAACTCCAAGCCCAGTGTCTTCCCTAAACCTCCTCTTCACAAGTTCCCCTCTAATTTTTCTCCCTCCCACCTCTTCCCCTTTCCTCCCTATCTCTCTTCCTCTCACTCCCACTCTCTTATTTTACCCCCTCCCCACCTCCCTTTTCTATCTTTTCCCCTCTCCCTCCCCCCCAGCCTTGCATAATTCCATAAACTCCTTTTCCTTCCCTCTGTCGCGACAGCTTCCCTCTCCCCTCACCGTCCATCCCTCGGGTCTTCAGAAAAACGAGTTGATTTTTAGGGATCACTATGCGAACTTGCCTGTATTTCCTTGTTTCTAATTCTAACGTTTCGTTGTTTTTTCTTGTCCGCTGTGGAACAATTATGTCTTGAATTTTAGGGATATTTCGAGGGAAAAAATTGAATAAAAAAAAGAACAAAAATAATAAGAGCAAATAATTGAAGACACAGTAAAGACGATTCAGTTTTTTGTCGTTAAGGTCAATTCGTGTAGAAGTGAGTCGTCATTAAAAGGTAATAGCCTTGTCCCTTTAGGGGTTTGTGTTGGTTTGTGTGTGTGTGTGTGTTTTGTGTGTTGTGTGTGTTTGTGTTTTGGTGTGTGTGTGTGTGTGTTTATTTTTTTTTTTGAGGAGAGAGAAGAGAGAAAGAAAAAAAGGGGAAAAGAGAGAAAAAAGGAGAGAGAAGAAGAGAGAAGAGAAGAAGAGAGAGAAGAGAGAGAGAGGAGAGAGAGAGAGGAGAAGAGAGAGAGAGAGAGGGAGAGGGGGGAGAGGAAAAGAGGACAGAAAGGAGAGAAGAGAGAGAAGAGGGGGAAGGGGAGAAGAAAGAAAGAACAGGGGAAAAAAAGGAAGGAGAAAACACGGAAAAAAAAAAAGACAGAAGAGTTGAGAAAAAAAGAAAACCCCAAAGGCCCCCCGGGGGAAGAAAGAGGGGGCCCAAGGGAACGAAGCGGGAGCGAGGGGGAAAACGACCCCCGGAAACCGAGCCGCCACCAAGGCAAACACCACAAACACAAGTGGCTTCCCACCCCTTCCCCCCCCTCCAATTTT
Organism: Penaeus monodon; assembly: GCF_015228065.2. Lineage (NCBI taxonomy): Eukaryota > Metazoa > Arthropoda > Malacostraca > Decapoda > Penaeidae > Penaeus > Penaeus monodon. The sequence continues at coordinate 3,498,283 of NC_051424.1, read as the reverse complement.
AAAGGGGCCCGGGGCCGAAGCAGGCGGGGAGGGTTACCTCGCCCACACCCCCTGCACGCCCATGCTCCTCCCCCTCCCCTCTCCTTCCCCTTGTCTTGGGTTTTCCTCCGCCCCCCCCTTCCTTGCTCTCTCTCTCTCTCTCTCTCTCTCACCTCTCTCTCTCCCTCTCTCTCTCTCTCTCTGTCTCTCTCTCTCTCTCTCCTCTCTTCTCTTCTTTCCTTTTTTCTCCTCTTTTACTCCTTTCCTCTTTTGCATTTCCGGTCCCTCCTCTCCCCCCTCTCTCCCTCTCTGCTTCTTTTCTCTTCTCCATTCCCACTCCCTCTTCCTTCCATTTTCCTTTCGTTTTTCCTTTCTGTTTCTCTTTTTCCTCCTTCATTCCC
>NC_051424.1:3489635-3497803 GCF_015228065.2 Penaeus monodon | reverse complement strand
AAGAGGAAGTGGAATGAGGGGTAAAGTGGGAGAGAGAATGGAATGAAATAAAAACAAAATTGAGGCAAAAAGTTATTCAGATTAAAAAATAAATAAAATAAAGTAATAAAAAAAATATATATATTATATATAAATAAACAATAATAAACATAAATGAATCAGATAAATAAAAGAAAGGTAAAAAAATAATAAAATAAATAATGAAAAAGATAAACAAAAGAATGATGAAAATAAATAAAAAGAGATAAGAATAGAGGACGAAAGAGAAGAAATAGAACGAGAGAGAGAAAAAGCAAAGGAGAATTGATCTGTTTAATACGATCAGTCCATCACCCAGGGTTGAATGTCGGGTTGAGCGGCTGCAACTGTGATTGCAAGATGAAGTAATAATTGCACGGTGTGTTGTATGCCGGTGAAAGTAGATAGAGGCAATGCGCGAGGCGGGTTGTTTGCTATCGTCAAGGAAGTAATAGAGGGCTAGGAAAGTGATAGATGGGTGGGCGTGGGTGGCTAAGGTAGGGGAGGGGGGGAGGAAAGAAGGGGAAGGGGGTGGAGGGTGGGAGGGGAGGAGAGTAGGTAAGGGAGGGGGGAGGAGGAGAGGAAGGGAAGGGGGTGGAGGGTGAGGAGGGGAGAGGATGGGTGAGGAAAGCAAGTGGGTTGAAGATGGGGAAGGAGAGTGGAAGGGGAGAGGGAGAGAGGGGTGGGTAGGAGTAAAAGACCAACGAAAGGGACGTTTGGAGACGGCACAGCGTGGCCTCTGCGTCTCCGTCACGGGGAATATCCACGGCAAATAAAACTCCAAGCCCAGTGTCTTCCCTCACTCCTCTTCACAAGTTCCCCTCTAATTTTTCTCCCTCCCACCTCTTCCCCTTTCCTCCCTATCTCTCTTCCTCTCACTCCCACTCTCTTATTTTACCCCCTCCCCACCTCCCTTTTCTATCTTTTCCCCTCTCCCTCCCCCCCAGCCTTGCATAATTCTCATAAACTCCTTTTCCTTCCCTCTGTCGCGACAGCTTCCCTCTCCCCTCACCGTCCACTGCTCGGGTCTTCAGAGAAAACGGAGTTGATTTTAGGGATCACTATGCGAACTTGCCTGTATTTCCTTGTTTCTAACGTTTCGTTGTTGTTCTTGTCCGCTGTGGAACAATTATGTCTTGAATTTATGGATATTTCGAGGGAGAAAATTGAATAAAAACAAGAACAACAATAATAAGAGCAAATATATTGAAGACAACAGTAAAGACGATTCAGTTTCTGTCGTTAAGTCAATTCGTGTAGAAGTGAGTCGTCATTAAAAGGTAATAGCCTTGTCCCTGCGGTGTTAACGTTTGTGTGTGTGGTTGTGTGTGTGTGTGTGTGTGTGTGTGTGTGTGTGTGTGGTGTGTTGTGTTGTGGAGGTAGAGAGAGAGAGAGAAGAGAGAAGAGAGAAAGAGAAGAGAGAAGAAGAGAAAAGAGAAAAGAAGGAGAGAAAAGAGAGAAGAGAGAGAGAGAAGAGAGAAAGAAAAGGAAAAGGGGAAGGGAAGATATTTTAAAAGGAAGGGGTGGGGAGGGAGGTTGGGGGGTTGGGGGGGAGAGAGGGGAGAGAGGGGTTAGAGAGAGAGGAGGGAAGGAGAGAGGAGAGGGGGTATGGAATAGGGCGAAAGAGAGAAAAAGAAGAGAAAAAGAAAGCAGAAAAGAGGAAAAAAAAACAAGAAAAGAAGGCAAGGAAAGAAAAAAGAAAAAAAAAAAAAAAAAAATTAAAAATTGAAAAAACAAAATAAAACACAAAACAAACCCCCCAAAAACAAGGGGGAAAACAAGACCCGGGGCCGAGGGAAAGAAGGGGCAGCGCAGGGAAAGGAAAAGGAAAGAGGCCCAAAGGGAAAAAAAAAAAAAAGAGGCCAGAAAAAAAAGGGGAAGAAGAGGGGTTGGAAAAAAGAAAAAAAACAAAAAAATCACCCCTCCCCCCCCCCCCCCCCCCCCTCCACTCCCCGCCCCCCCCCCTCCCCTCTCCCTTTTACACCTTCCCTTTCCCCCTCCCTCTCCCCCTCCTCGCCATTCCCCCTCCCCCTTTAACCCCTTCCCCCCCCCTCCATGGGCCGCTCTTTTCGTTTTCCTCAACAACCCCCCCTCCGGGCCTTCTTTTTTTCCTCTCCCCCCTTGCATTTCTCTCCTCTCTCTTCTCTCTATCCTCTCTCTCATCCTCCTCTCCTCCCTCTCTCTCCTCTCCCCCTCTTCCCCTCCCTCTCTCCTCTTCTCTCCTCTCCTCTCCTCTCTCTCTCTCTCTCTCTCTCTCTTGCATTTCTTTCTTACCTCTTATGGTTTTACTCTATGTCTCTGTTTGGCTGATTTTCGGTCCCTCTCTCTCCCTCTCTCCCTCTCTGCTGTCTATGTGTCTCTTTCTCATTCCCACTATCCCTCTTCCTTCCATTTTCGCTTTCTTCCATTCTTTTCTTCTCTCTCTCCTTCATTCCCTCCTTTTTTATCCTCTCCCTTGCTATCCCCGCTCCGAGACGAGATAGCAGCCAGCAGTGGCTTGTGTCTCGGCCAACACCCGACACACACGCAAAACCCTAATTTCGCGCCAGCCAGCCCCTTCTCTCCCTCCCTTTCCTCCCTCCCTCCCTCCCTCTCTTCCTCCTCCGCCTTTCCTCCCTCTCCCTCCTTCTCTCCCTCCCTCCCTCCCCCGCCTTTCCTCCCTCTTCACTTCACCTGCTCTTCTCTTCCTCTTCTCTCTCTCCCTCTCTCTCCACTTCACCTGCCCTTCTCTCCCTTCAGTCTCCTTCTTTCTCCCTTCCTATTTTTAGATCCCTTTTTATCTGTTTTCATTCCGATTTTTCTTTCCCCCTCCTCCCCCTTTCTCCGCTTCACTCCATCTCCCTCTTCACCTCACTTGCCCTTCCCTCTTCCTCTACTTCATTTTCTCTTTCTCCCCTTCTATCCCTCTTTCCTCTCCGTTCCCCCACTCATTCGCTTTCACTTCCCTACTCTCTATCTTCTCCACTTTCCTCCGTCTCTTCTTCTCCTTCTCCTTTCTCCCCTTCTCCCCTCATCCTCTCAATTCCTCGTCTCTGCTTTATCCATTGACTTTACTTGTTCTCAATTTCGCCTTTTATAATCTGTTTTTATTTGATGTTATGATTTCATCTTGTTTCTTTACTGAATTTTTGCTTTGTTATTTTTTCTCTTCCTTTCTCTCTCCCTTTAGCTCTCCGTTTTTTTACTTTTATTCTTTATTTCTTATTTTACATTTCGCTTTTCTCTCTCACACTCTTTGTCTCTCATTGTCTTCTCTTTCTATCCCTTTCTTTCTCCCACTTCCTGTCGCTCTTTCACTCTGCCTGTCTCCCTATTCCATTTCTTTCCCCATCTCTCTCTTTCTTTTTGTCTCTCCTTCGCTTTCCTCCTCTCCTCGTTCATTCTTCCTTACCCTTTCTTTTCTTTCATCCTTCTCTCCTTCTTTTCTCTCCTCGTCTGCTCCTATTCCCAGCTCCTCCGAATTCTCCCTCAGGTGTGGAGAAAGAGGTGAGGGAGGGGGGTAGGGGGGATAAGGGGGGTTGAGGATGGGGTACGCGGGGGTCACGAGGGGGAAGGGGTACCAGTGGGGTGAGGGAGGGAGGGGGGTCTCGCAAGACTTAGTGTTATGACACTTTTCGGTTTGGAATGTGGAGATTTTGTGGGTCACTCTTTTCGCCACTTGTTTTTGGGCGATTGTGTGCGTGCGCGTGCATCTGTGTGTGTGTGTGTGTGTGTGTGTGTGTGTGTGTGTGTGTGTGTGTGTGTGTGTGTGTGTGTGTGTGTGTGTGTGTGTGTGTGTGTGTGTGTGTGTGTGTGTGTGTGTGTGTGTGTTTTTGTTTGTTTGTGATTGTGTATCTACGTGTGTGTTTATATGCGTTTGTCTTTTCTATGTTTGTGTTTGTTTTTTACGTAAGCGCGCCCATCTGCTGAGAGTCCGTAACAAAAATATATATTTGTATATTTGTGTCAGTATTTGCGTGTGTGTTTTTGTTTGCCATGCGTTGTTATGTGTGTGGGCGGGGGTGCATGAAGCGGTTACGGGCGGCCGCGCAGAGTTTAGGGTTAAATATTTCATAACAAAATGTACCTCGTGTTTGCTCCCAGTACTGACGCCAAGGGAGCGGAGGGGAAGGGGAGGAGGAGAAGGAGGGGGGGGGAGGTAAAGGGGGGAATGGGGGAGGAGGAGGAGAAGGAGGGGGAGGGGGAGGTAAAGGGGGAATGGAGGAGGAGGGGGAAAAGGAGGGAGAAGGTGGGGTGGGGAGGAAGGGGTAAGGGGAGATGAGGAAGTTAAGGGGAAATAAGGAGAAAGGAGATGGGGAGGAAGGGGTAAAGGGAGATGGGGAGAAGGAGGGGAAAGAGGGGTGAGGGGAAAATGAAAGAGAAATGGGAGAGGGAGGCGGGAGTATATATAGAGAAGGAAAGGGAAGAGGGATAGGATAAAGAGAAGTTCTTGTTCTTTCCGTTTCTCTCCCTCCCCCTTTCATCCTCTTTTCCTCTTCACTCTTCTTCTGTTTCTCCTTTTATCTTCTCCTCACCCTCTCCCCTCTTTCTTCTTTCTCCTGTTCTTCTCTTTATTTCTTCTCTACTTTCTTTCTCTCCCTCCCTTTCCTACATTCATTACTTTCCTTTACATCGCCTACCTTCTTTCTGCCCGCTTTGCCTTGCAACAAAAAATGAGGGAAAATAAGAAAATAGATAGGAATAGCAAAAAGAAAGAAATACGAGACGAGAAAATCTGAAAAAAAGAGAAAGAGAGGAAGAGAAAGTCAACGATAAACCTCCCTTCTCCCCCTACCAAAAAAAAAAAAAAAAAAAAAAAAAAAAAAAAAAAAATAATAATAAATAGATAAATAGATAAATGAAATATGAATAAATAAATTAACATCGAGGAACACCTATCGAAACACACGTGAGAAGATCGTCCGGCGGTCTGCGTGTGTGAACTCCGAGCCGAGTTTAGTGTTTTCTTAATTTGCCAGCTTGTATGTCGCCGTTCTGAGCAAATTGACTTCTGCCATTACCTTGCTCTTTGGCGGGGGGGTGGGGTGAAGGGGGAAGGCACACTTTGTCAAGGGGGGGTGGGGTGGGGGAGAGGGGGGAGAGGGAGGAGAAAGTGGGATTGTTTTGGGGTTTGGGGAGGTGGTGGGGAGAGGTGGGGGTGGTGGGGGAGGTGTAGGGAGGTGGGGGAGGTGAAGGAGGTGGTAGCGGGGGGGGAAAGGGGAGACTGTTTTTTTTTCTCTTTGGGATCTACCGCATTTCTGCCACAGGAAGTGACTGTCTAATCACTTCCTCTGATTACTGTCATTTCCTGCGGGTCATGTGGATACTATATATTTGCTAGTCCTCCTACCACATTCCTACCACACTTCTACCACATTCCTACCACACTTCAACCACGTTCCTACCATACTTCTACCACAGTCCTACCATACTTCAACCACGTTCCTACCACATTTCCACCACAGTTCCTACCACAATTCCTACCATACTTCAACCACAATTCCTACCATCCTCCTACCACACAAACCTTAACGCACCTACCACTCGCATACCACAACCCAACCACTTCTCTACCGCATTCATACCACTCTCCTACCACCATTTGTTTTGCACCACAGTCGTGTTACGCCCCTTCTGCTACGCGCATCGTGGACAGCGCCTTTTTAGCGTGATTGTGCTAATTATATGTCAGTGATCTTGTTCTTCTTATTCTATTTAATGAGCGATTAGGTGAGATTGGGAAGATGTCTCTCACCTCCTGCGCTGGCCTCGTGTGTGTGTGTGTGTGTGTGCGTGTGTGTGTGTGTGTGTGTGTGTGTGTGTGTGTGTGTGTGTGTGTGTGTGTGTGTGTGTGTGTGTGTGTGCGTGTGTGTGTGTGTGTGTGTGTGTGTGTGGTGTGTGTTGTGGTGTGTGTGTGTTTTGTGTGGTGTGTGTGTGGTGGTTTTGGTTTTTTGTATGTGTGGAAGGAAGGGAGTATGAGAAGAAGGGAGGGAGGGGAGATAAAAGATAGAGAGAGAAAAGGAGAGAGAAGAGAGAGAGAGAGAGAGAGAGAGAGAGGGGAAGAGAGAGAGAGAGAGAAAAGAGAGAGAGATAGAAGAAAAGAAAGAAAAGACAGAAAGAAAGAAAGAGAAAGAAAGAAAAAAATATATATAGAGAAGAGAGACTCAAAACAAACAAAGACAAACAGACAAGCAAATAAAGTAGACAAGACAAAAAGGGGGAATAAATATAACGAACAGAAAAACACAACGCAAGAAGAAAAGGACATTAATTAGTCAGGTTTCACTCTTAATGTCGTGTTATGGAGCTGCCGAAAGTGCCACTCTGAACTGTTTTGTTGTTTCCTTGTTTCGTTTTTTTTTTTTATTTGTCTCTTTAGTTGTGGTTATTTACGTTCACTTTAATATGTAACTTTTTTTGTCTCTCTCGTTTTTACTTGATCTTTCTTATTCTCTGTCTTTCTGTCTGTCTGTCTGTCTCTGTCTTTCTCCCTCCCTCCTTCCTACCCCCATTCCTTCCTCTTAATCTCCATTTCCCTTCCTTCTTTCCCTCCTTCCGTCCTTTCCCCCTTCCCCTCTCTCTCCTTCCCTTTCCCTCCTTCTCACTCTCTTCTCTCTCTCTCTTCTCTCTCTCTCACTCTCACTCTCTCTCTCCTTTCTCTCTCCCTCTCTCTTCCTCTCTCTCTCTCTCTTTTCCTTCTCTCGTCTCTCTCTCTCCTCTCTCCTCTCCCCCTTCTCTTTCCTCTCTTTTCTCTCTCTCTCTCTCTCTCTCTCTCTCTCACTTCTCTCTCTCTCTCTCCTCCCCTTCTCTCTCTTCTTTCTTTCTCTTCTTCTCTCCCTCCGTCTGTCCTTCTCTCTCTCCCTCTTTCTCTCTCCGAGCGTTTATCGTCTCCTCCCATTGTTCCTTGCTTTCACGCGACAATTTAACCACTTAATTATAGAGGTGAAGGACTGCCTAGGCGATCCTGGGGATTTCTCTCCTGAATTTTCTTGCTTTGGGTGTTGGTGAAGGGACCTTTGTTGGGGGAGGTGGTGGTGGTGGAGGTGGAGGTGGAGGTGGAGGTGGTGGTGGTGGTGGTGGTGGTGGTGGGGGTGGGGGAGATGGAGGTGGTGGTGGTGGTGGTGGTGGAGGTGGAGGTGAAGATGTGGTGGTGGTGGAGACAGTTGCTTTTTTGTAAATGAAAGAAAATAGAAGAAAAAGAAAAAGAAAATAAACTGCAGAAGGAAAACAAGAAGAGAACTAATATTAGGAAGGAAAGAGAGAGGAAAATGTAATAAAACAGGGGACAGGAAAAAATGGAAAAGGAATAGGGACAATTAGGAAAAAAGAAAAGACAGAGATAATAAACTGGAGAAATGAGATGAGAAAGAAATTAAAAGAAATGAGATGAGAAAGGAAAGGAGAGGGTAATAGAAGAATAAAACGGGGAAGCAATGAGAGAGAGAGAGAGAGAGAGAGAGAGAGAGAGAGAGAGAGAGAGAGAGAGAGAGAGAGAGAGAGAGAGAGAGAGAGAGAGAGAGAGAAAAAACAAACATAGATATATACACAAGATAGATAGATAAATATGTAAACAGATAGACAGAGAAAGAGAAATAGAGAGAAAGATACAGAGAAGGAGAAGAAACAGGGAAAGGGAAGAGGAGCAGAGCAAGAGGTCAGCGCAGCCAACTCGGACCCTCGTGCCTATTAGCCCCTTGGCATTTATTTACGCTTGTGGCTCCATTAATGCACTATGCTTGTTTGCTGGTGTCGCCGCTGTGTTTATTGTTCGTCCAGCTTATGCGTGAAGAAAAGGGTAATTGCGTTAGCGAGTGAGGCTGAGAATGCGTCGGGGACTGTGTGCGGTTTGTGAGTGCGTTTGTGAGGTTAAAGTGTAAGGGGCAGGGGGTGGGGTCGTTGGGGGGGGGGGTAGGGTTGTGTGTTTGTTTGGGTGCGTGTGTGAGATTGCTGGTGTGTTTGTTTGTTTGTGTGTTTGCTGTGGTTGGTTGGTTGTTTTCGTGTGTGTGTGTGTGTGTGTGTGTGTGTGTGTGTGTGTGTGTGTGTGTGTGTGTGTGTGTGTGTGTGTGTGTGTGTGTGTGTGCGTGTGTGTGCGTGTGCGTGTACGTGTGCGTGTGCGTGCGTGCCTGTACGTATTCACCTGTTTGTATGTGCACTTAGCCCTCCCGCACCCA
>NC_051424.1:3469635-3482135 GCF_015228065.2 Penaeus monodon | reverse complement strand
GAGAGAGAGAGAGAGAGAGAGAGAAGAGAGAGAAGGAGAGAGAGAGAGAACATGAGAGAGAGAGAGAACATGAGAGAGAGAGAACATGAGAGAGAGAGCGAGAGAGAGAGAGAGAGAGAGAAAGAGAGGGAGAGAGAGAGACTACAGCGAAGAGAAGAATAGACCGAACGAAGAGATGGAGAAGGCAAAACGAAAGAATGCATAAGGAATTAGAAAAGAACATGATTACTTGCGGGCCTTGAGAGCTTTCCATTTCCATGATGCGTGAGACGGAAGTAAGGCCTGGGGGGGTGAGGGGGGAGGGGGAAGGTCAGGGGGAGGGGGAGAATCGAGATAAATGGTTTATGAGGAGTCTGATCTCTCAGGCCAGGGGGGGGAGGGAGGAAAGGGGATGGGGGTGATTTGAGAGGATAAAAAAGGGGGGGAGGGAGGTGTAAAGCAAAGAGGGACGCAGGGAGGGGGGAGGGAGGAAAGAAAAGGGGACGTGGAGAAAATAAGGGGAAAAGGAGGGAAAAGGGGGAGGAAGGGAGGGAGGGAGGGGGAGGTGTAAGAGGGAGGTGTAAGAGGGAGGGAGGGAGGGAGGGAGATATAGGAGGGAGGGAGGGGTAGGAGGCAGGAGGGAGGGAGCAGTGACTGGACCTGGAAATAGCCAGCGTTCATAGATATTTTTTTGACTGTCATCGGCTGAAGGCTGGCGTCAAGACTGGCGTGTGGCGACATGTGTCCATACGGTCGAAAGCACCGTTCAAAAATGACCCAAAACCCGCCACTATGGACAATGTAAACGAAGCCCCGGTGACTGTTGTTGCCGCTCTTGCTGTGGTTGTTGTTTAAATTGTAGAAAAAAGAGAGAGAAAGAGAAAGAGATAGAGAGAAAAAAAAAACATTGAGTGTTTGCGCGGTAACTGTGGAGAATAACGTAACAGAACGCAGTAGGTCGTCATGGCTATCTCATTGTCGGAACAAAGATTTAAATTGGTTCACGGCGGATGCAATGGATTGTTGGCAGTCGTTACAGACTATTACGAGGGAGCGTTATTCTGACGTTACAGCACCTGACTGATGGGCCACTTCTCTCCGCGGGAAACGGGGCTCGAACCCACACGCTCTCGCTTGCTGGCTCACACTCCTCGGGTTTGCGTTTTTTTTTTTTTTTTTTTTTGGGGGGGGGGGTATGCATTCTCTTTCTCTCTCTCTCTCTCTCTCCCTCTGTCTGTATGTATCTCTGTCTCCGTCTCTGTCTGTCTCAGTCTCCGTCTCCGTCTCTATCTGTCTCTGTCTCTGTCTCTGTCTGTCTGTCTGTCTGTCTGTCTGTCTGTCTGTCTGTCTGTCTGTCTCTCTCTCTCTCTCTCTCTCTCTCTCTCTCTCTCTCTCTCTCTCTCTCTCTCTCTCTCTCTCTCTCTCTCTCTCTCTCTCTCATCTACTCTTTCGTGATGGTGTTTTTGTTCTCTTTGATCTGTCTTTTTTTCTCTTGTCCTTTTATATCTCTCGTTTACTCTTTCGTGTTTTTTTTTTCGTTCTCTCTGACATGTTTTTTTTTTACCTCTCTCTCTCTCTCTCTCTCTCTCTCTCTCTCTCTCTCTCTCTCTCTCTCTCTCTCTCTCTCTCTCTCTCTCTCTCTCTCTCTCTCTCTTTCTCTTCTCATCTCTACGTCCACAGTGACACTGTATTCTCGTCATCCCCCTTCCCCCGCCTCCACCTCCTCCACCCTCACCCCTCCTCCCCCTTCTCCACCGTCGGCGTCGCTAGGGCTCAAAATGCGCCCCACAACCACTTTTCCCTTCCACAAAATTCAGCGCCAGGGGAGAGCATGCCATAAGGCTGGAAATGCCATGCTACAGCCTTGCTCAGTCAGCCGTAACTGTGGCCGCTCAAAGTGACCCTACGGCTAGGGTCGAAAATGCATCGTATTCTGATAGTCAGATCACCCTAACGGGTCGATTGTTTACATCGTTACCATGGCAACCAGGTGCCTTTATTTCTCTTACAATTAGTCAGTGTCCAGTACGAGACTATTCCCAATTTGCTCCTTCTAATGTAATTTTTCTTCTCTTGTGTTCGAGCTGGGCCGTGTCCCAGGTGCCCAGGTGGGCCAAGGTGGGCCGAGGTGGGCCAACATGGGCCATGAACCGGGAGGGAGGGAGGGAGGAGAAGGAGGGGGAGAAGGAGACGTGGAAAAGTAGGAGGAGGAGGAGGGAGAGTGAGTGGAGGAGGAAGGGACGAGCGACCAAAAAGGGGCCATGAACCGGGGAAGGGAACGGGAAAGGATAAGAAAGAGGAGGAAGGAGAGGAGGAGAAGGAGAAGGGGAAGAAAGGGCAAGCGAGATGGCACAGGTACACACACACACACACACACACACACACACACACACACACACACACACACACACACACACACACACACACACACACACACACACACACACACCTCGGGCGACCTTACCCTCAAAATAAAGTTAATGACGCAACCGACATAAAGAGCCGCCCGAACTGCCGCCCATCGGTCAGCCGCCTCAAACACTCCTTTCCTGAACGCCCACACGCCCACGGGCGACGCCACTGACCATTATGCTGCGCCCTCATTACAAGGCCTGGACTGGGCGGGGGTTAGGTGGGGGTTCGGGACGAGGAGAGGGGGGGGGGGAGGGAGAAAAGACGGCAGTCCTCGGGGTCTTGGCTGTACTGGGAGGCGTTACGTGTACTGTGTTGGGGAAGGATTATGCTGGTCCCGGTTACTGGGGTTATTCCTGGGCTGCCGTGATGTGGGGAAGGAAGGCCGCCTCAACATGTAGGCCCTTTATAAAGCTTGTATAAGTCGAATTATATGAAGTTTGCAAGGCTAAACGTATGCGAGTTTATATGTTGATTTTATTTTCGGATCACCGTTTATATATTTTTTTCTATTATTAATGCTTACGAAGCTGGTATGTTGCTCAGGCTATGTCGCCACTTTGCGAGCTGTCCATGCTGACGCGTTTAACCAAGGTCTTATGCTTGGTTTTATGAATATGTTGTGTGGCATTACCCCATGTTTTGCTGTTACGGTTATTGCATAATTTGTTTTCTTAGTGCCAGATTGATTGAATTAATCTTTTTCGTCGAAATGAACCCGGTTTGAGTAGAAAACAAACCGGGTAACTATTTAGTAATGAGGTAATCGTTGGGAATCAAATGCGCGCGAGGTTTAATGTTTAAAAGATGATGAATAAATTAAAGCACTTTTTTTACTTCTTAATTTTGCAAGTTTGTGTGTGTTAGTGTATGCATAACTAGTATATTCTTTATAATTAATGAATTGTTATTACTGTCATTATCTTTGCTGTTTTGAGAAGTTCACGATTTTTTTTAGTACAAGCAGGCGGATATACATACATATATACATACATACCTACGTGCATATATACATACATGCATATATACATATGTACAAGATACATACATACATAAATAAAATACATATAAATTACATACATACATGCAAGATACATGCATACATACAAGATACATACATACATATACATACATACATACACATACATATACATATACATATACATACATACATTCGAACATACATACATATACACACACATTTACATACACACTACTATTAACACACCTATCAGACGTAATATGTAAAGCTTATTATTTACCGTTGGATTAACATGATTGATAAATTCATTATCGTTTTCATTTTTTTTTTTTTACATTTTATTCCATGATATCCTGACTGTCTGACTCACCTGCTCTTTTCTCTTTCCAGGTAAGCAACAAAGCCATGAGTCATGAGTCTTCTTCGTGAGTCACGTGAGTCTTTCAGTATCTAAGGCGGGAGCGGGTTTGGTAGATAGATAAATGGGTAAGTTGGAATATGGGTGTATGAGCAATGGGTAAATAGGTAAATAGTAAGTTGGAGTATGGGTGTATGAGCAATGGGTAAATGGGTAAATGGGTAAATGGGTAAATGGGTAAATGGGAAAGTGGGAGAGTGGGTAGCAGCACATGAAGTGTCGTGGAATAAGAGGAAAGGGAAAGAGGAGGAGGAAGAGGAGAAAAAAAAAAAAGAGAGAATGGGAGGAGAGTAACTAAGAGGAAAGAAAAAGAAGGGCAAGGAGAGAAGGAGAAGGAAAAGGAAGAAGAGGAGGAAGAGAAGGAAAAGAAGGAAGAGAAGGAAGAATAGAAGGAACAGAGGGAAGAGGAAGAAGCTGAGAGATCTCCAGCTTTCGCTCGCAATTCGTAGTTCTGTCTCCATTTGTCCTGAATATTTTATCCCTGTAATGCAACGATTTCAACTTCAACTGATGTTCTGCAACTCACCCCTTTTTTTCTGCAACTTCCGACTCTTACTGCAACTTCTCCTCTAAGTATGTATGTAAAGCGTGCGTGTATGTGTGTGTGTATGTGTATATATATCCGCTGCATGATGTAATTTTGGCATTACGGCACATATCAGGTATATAAATATATGCATAGCTTGCAGACACGCAGTTGAACAGGGAAGCTTACGGACATGCAACGAGCTATGCGAAAAAACACACACACACACACACACACACACACACACACACACACACACACACACACACACACACACACACACACACACACACACACACACACACACACACACACACACACACACACATACACACACACACCACACACACACACACACACACACACACAACACAGACTCACAAATGAAAGTGATTACATCTGGATCACGATTATCCAGCCTGGACACGCGATCTCCCCCCCTCCTCCCTCCCTCCTTCCCTCCTCCGCCATCCCTTCCTCCCTCTCTCCCTCCCTTTCACCTCCGCCGCTCCCTTCCTCCCTCCTCCCTCCCTTTTCCTCTCTTCTTCCTTCCACCCTCCACTCGCGGCGGGGCGGTGGAGGGGGTGAGAGAGAGAGGGAGAGAGAAAAAGAGAGGGAGATGGAGAGGGAGATGGAAAGATAGGAGAGGGAGGGAGGGAGATAGGAAGGAAAATATAGATATATCGATAGCGAGAGAGAGAGAGAGAGAGAGAGAGAGAGAGAGAGAGAGAGAGAGAGAGAGAGAGAGAGAGAGAGAGAGAGAGAGAGAGAGAGAGAGATGGACAAAGGGAGATGAACAACAGTCGAATTTATTTATGAATTTCTGAAACACGAGAGGAAGAGGGCTCGGGAGAGAATGATAGAGGGTGGGGAGGGGAGAGGCGCTTGGGAGGGAGAGGGGAGGGGAGGAGGAAGAGGGGAAAATGGGGAGAGAAAGATGATGGGATTTGGGGCGATCGGTCGGGTTAGCGGGGTTTTAGGGACGGTCCTTGGGGGTCAGCTTGAGGTCAAGGTTGGGGTCAAGGTGGGGTCAAGTTTGGGTCAGAATTTATATTATGGATTCATTAACTGATTCTGTATTAATATTTTATTTTTATACGTCTATTGTATTTCTTTACTAAATGGAAAAAATAAAGGGGAAAAACATACCATAATTATGAATAATAAACGATTAACGAAGAAAGAAAGATGAGAAAGAGAACAATAAGAGATCAGAAGCAATAACATAGGAAACAGGTGAAGAAATTAAGCAAATTATAAAGCCTCGTATATTTTTTTTCATAGAACGCATAGATATATAGATATATAGAACATAGGCGATGAAAACGGGAATATAGATCGAGATAGAACGTTCGGAAAGGAGGAGACAGGTGGAGACGAACAAATAATAATAAATAAGGAGAGAGCGTTTTAGTGGAGGAGCAAAAGAATAGAAGTTGGGGGAAGGTGGGGAGAGAGGGGAGAAGGGAGAGTGGGAGAGGGAAGAGGGGATAGGAAGGAGAGGGGAGAAGGGAGAGGGGGAGAGAGAAGAGGGGATAGGAAGGAGAGGGGAGAAGGGAGAGGGGGGAAGGGAGATGGGGGGGGGGCGAAGGGGAGTTAGAGGACAGGTGAGGGGAAGGTGTAGGTAGCTAAAGGTAGGGAATGGAAGAGGGGGGGGGGGTGGGTAGAGAAGGGAAGGTAAAGGCTGGAAAGGGTGGGGGGATGGGGGTGAGGGAGAGAGGGGGGGTATATAGTGAGTTATGTCTCCTGTCATACTCCCATAATTACACCATTCACCACCACCACCACTACCATCACAACTACCGCCGCCACCACTACCTGACAACGCATTGGTCGAAGGAGGCACAAATGCCACCATTGTAGGCCTACCTCCGCCTACGTTCACACAATTTTTAAGTTCTTTTTTTCCCATCGTTTTCCCGAACTAACTTACTCTAAAGATCGTAAAGTGTTAGTTATGTTTCTCTACAACCTCATATGCGTGCGAGAGTCACTAGGCTGTGAGGGAAATGGGTAGTTAGTAGTTACTGCTGTTCGAAGACAGGCAGTTAAACCCTATCCTGTAGGTAGTTATGTCGTAAAGATAATGAATTTCTAGATATGATTTTTTACTATTTTCATAAGTTTAATAAAACCACTAGCCTGTGAAGGTTAGTAGTTGTAGTTATAGTATAAAGTAGGTTGTTAGGGAAAAAAAAAACATCGTTTAAGTAAATAACTTTACCTTCAAGAGGATAAAACAGTTTATTTTTGTACTTTTGTACTATGTTTGGTAGAGTAACTGGCTCTTAGATAGAGAAGGTAGTTAGTATTCGTTGCCTGAGAACAAAGCAGGTAGCTAGGACAAGGGTCGTTTACTAAGCTAACTTACCCTGAAGATAATGAAGTTATTAGTATTGTTATTTGTGTTTCATGACTGTCTTATACGTGTAATAGAGTTCCTAGGCTGAGAGTAAAATTGTTATTTCTTCAACACATCCAAAATTGTTGTGTTTTTTATTATCTTTTAGGGAAATGGGTTGTTAGCATTTGCTGTTAGTGTGAAGGGCGGGTAGTTAGCACAAGGTGTAAGTAATTAATGCAGTAGCTAGTAAGTCGTTTGTGTGAATAGGCTCATTAGTGTCTAATAGTGATAGAAGGTGTGTTCATTATTTGTATGGTTATTATTATTATTATTATTATTATTATTATTATTATTATTATTATTATTATTATTATTATTATTATTATTATTATTATATTATTATTATTTCATGGGTTTGATTTTGTGATTTGGATTGTTCGCGGTATTTAGTTCGAGATTAGGCTAAGGGTGTATATATTTCTGTCTTTATATCTGTCTTTCTGGCTACATTGTCTGTCAGTCTGTATACACTTATGTTAGTATATTCTGCATTTTTCCTGTGCCAAGAGGATGAAAAAGCGTCCAGAGAGACAGAGGGAAGAAAAGAATGGAGGAGAGAGAGAGCAGGCATGTTGAGGGAATCGCTCAGGAAGCGTAGAGAGTAGACAGGAGAGGAGGGGAAAGAAAAGGAAGTGAAGGGTAGGGAGGGGGAAGGGGAGAGAGGGGAAGGGAGGGAGAAGAGGGGAGACAGGGGAAGAAAGGGAAGGGAGGGTGGAGAGGTGAGGGAGAGGGGAAGGAGGGGTGGGGAGGGGAGAGGAGGGAGGGAGAGGGGAAGGAGGGGAGGGGAGAGGGGAAGGGACAATTCATAATGACGCTAGCTCTTTGCCGCGTCCTAACCCGGCCGCCGCGACTTCGGTTTAATTACATCGTTTTCATCGGGACGTTTGAGAGAGATTGTTTTTCACAAGTTGTCGGTGTGAGTGGTTGCATTTCATTGGGTCTGATGATTGAGAAATGCACAGAACGATGAGAAGAATGAGGCACGTCTGAATTGCAGGCCCGCGCACACACGAACACACACACACACACACACGCACGAACAGACACAACACGCACACACACACACACACACACACACACACACACACACACACACACACACACACACACACACACACACACACACACACACACACACACACACACACACACACAACACACACACACACTGAGATGATCGTGGCAAAGGCTATTTAATTTGCGTCAGAAAAATAAAACTAACCTGTGTTCATTGCTAGCCCATCGCAAACGCCTCAAATAAAAGCTATGCTAAAATGTATGTTGTTAGAAATGTGTTTGTTCGTGCGCGTGGCAGAACAAAGAATCCAGTGACGCGATAGTGACGTGGTATTTATTTGCTCTTTGTCGAGAAATTGTTTAATTGTGCTTCTTTTCCTCACCTTGTTTGCCTTGTCCAGCGCGATGGCCTTTGGGAGGGAGGGGGCAGGGGGCAGGGGGGGGCAGGGGGCAGGGGAAGGTATTCATTAGGGGCTATTGTTCCGTGGGTCACACACACACACACACACAAACGCACACAAATTCATATACACACATGAACACATTCAGTCAGTCATTCAGTTAGTCAGTCACTCATTTACGCACTCACTCACTCACTCGCTCACTCACTCACTCACTCACTCACACTCTCACACACTCACTCACTCACTCACTCACTCACTCACTCACTCACACACACTCACTCTTACTCACTCACTCCCACACACTCTCACTCACTCACTCTCACTCACACGAAGAAACTCACTTTTCCGTTTGTCACAAAACGACAAAAGTCCTCAGTATGTTCAAACCCCCGTCGACCAGGGGAGTCCGCCTGCCCAAAACATGTAGCTTCAAAATTCAACTATATATTTTCTCAGTTTTTTCTGAGGTCTCCCCCTCTTGTAAATAAAACTCGAAAGTGAAAAAAAAGAGAGAAAAGAAGATGTTGGCGCTGGCTGGAGATAAGAGCGAGTTGGCCCCTCCACGTTTGGCAAGCATAAAGAAAGAGGAAATTCTATCGGCGCGCATTTTAAAGCCACCCTGCCTACTTACAGGAAATTTTGAAGTCATGCCCACGAACGCCAGGAAATGAAAGTACGATTACTTGGGGCGGGAAATTGTATGGATGGTTTGCCTCGCCCGCCGATAGAGGACTCTGGGCGTAGCGCGCGCGGGAAAACTTGGCCGTAACTAAGTTGGGGAAAACCTTTTTTTTTTCTTCTTTTTGAAGGACGGTGCGAGGGTGGGGGGGGGGGAAGGGGATGACTTGGTAGAGATATATACTTTATTTATTTGCTTTTTTTTAAAAGGAGTTAGAGGGAGATATTACTAGGGACAGAAGACGAAAAAAAGTGTTAATTCTTGATGTAATGATTATACTTACGCTCCCTCCCCCAACTCCCCTTTGATCGGGAACTGAGTGATAAACTTAAAGTTTATGGGTCTGTAAGTAGGCCAGACGAGCGGGTTATTCAGCTGGAGGGTATACGATAAACTAGCTAGGGGGGGGGAGGGGAGAGGAAGAGGGGAGAAGGGGAGGAAACGAGAGAGGAAAGCGGAAGGAAGGATGGAGTTGGAGGGATGGGTGAAAATAGAGAGAGAGAGAGAGGGAAAACGAAGAAGGGAAGAGAGAGAGAGAGAGAGAGAGAGAGAGAGAGAGAGAGAGAGAGAGAGAGAGAGAGAGAGAGAGAGAGAGAGAGAGAGAGAGAGAGAGAGAAAAGGAAAAAGATACAACATACAAAGCAAGACGTCACGAAAATATTCATTCAACAAAACAAAGGAAAGAGAAACGAAAATAAGCATTTCTCTATTTAAAAAAAAATCCATTTCAGTCTCACTTCCTATTCTCCTTTTTTGCACTATTTCCTTGTTCATTATACATGCACGATCCCTCCTCTCTCTCAGCAGGCATATTTTAGGCGGCCAAATCCGTGAGCCATATATCATCAGGCGCCGTCACTCCCTGTACTTCACGAGGCCGATTTTGCTTTTTTTTGTGAATGATTATATCACTCTACTTCACTTCGGCTGAATATTTGCTACCTATGGGTGTACGGGTGTATGTATGTACATACATACGTAAGTATATTTCTATGAATGAATACACACGCGGATGTACACACGTATGCAAACGCATACGCACACTCAGATACGCATATGCAAATATACACGTGTGGATAAACAGGTAAAGAGATAGATATGAATATCAATACATAATAGGTAGATAGATAAATAGATAGGCACATATTTTTTCTAAGAAGAGATAACTTTATAGATGAAATAACTGAATGAGAGGGACACTAGTGATTGGCCAAGCTAGGGGCAGTTAGGTGAATTATGGCCAATAGGAAATGCGCTACATATATTGTACTCGCTCGGTTGCCAGTTAGTGTAATTGTCGTCTTGGCTGGCTAGGGAAATTGTTCAATAAATTGTGGCTTTTTGGTGATGATTAGAGAACCGAATGTTTATCGTGTTTTATCACATCAATCATCACTTCTCTGTTTTATCACACAATATAAATCAAAACGTTGTATTTTGCATTACGTTAATTTCATGTTGCTACTCATCATCATTCATTCGGTACGTGTTATATTTAACTAAACACAATTACATTATTTCATCCATCATCACAATCGCAACCGCTCTCCACATCACATTTTCACCACATTACACAATCACTCCACATCACACAGCTCATCACAAATGCACTACAGTTCACCACAGATACACCACACTATACCTCACTGCAAATCCCACAATCACCCTACCTCTCTCCACACCACACATTCACCACACAATCACACCATACATTCGCCACACAATCACAACACACATTCACCACACAATCACGCCACACAATCACACTACACATTCACCACACAATCACTACACTTCACCACAGCTTCCCCCCAAACACCACACAATCACAATACCTCTCACCACGCCACGCAACCTCTACTTTTCTCCACCACACAATCACCCTGCCTCACTCCCACCTCACCCCACATCACACAATCACCACAGCTCATCACACAATCACCACAGCTCATCACACATTCACCACTCAGTCGATCATTAGATTAACCATCGTAACCGGTCCTTAATTTGTACAGCGCCGGCCCATAATGAAGGCCACGACCCCGGCACCTCCAGCTTCTAATTAGTTTGTCGACTCCGATGTGCATCTCAGGATGTCTGTCTGTCTGTCTGTCTGTCTGTCTGTATGTATGTATGTCTTGTCTGCCTGTCTATCTGTCTGTCTGTATGTATGTATTTGTCTGTCTGTCTGTCTTGCTTGATGGATGTCTGTTCAGGATGCCTGGCTGTCTTGTAGTCTGTCTGTCCTGATGCTAATATTAATGATAATAGTGATAATAATAACATTAGTCAAGTTGTTCAAGTTGTTCAATGAATGACCATTAGAGTTGCACTCTGATGCTATCTCTCTCTCTCTCTCTCTCTCTCTCTCTCTCTCTCTCGTCTCGTCCTGTCTCTCCTTCTCATCTCTCTCTCTCCCTCATCTCTCTCTCTCTCTTTTCCTCTCCCCTCTCTCTTTCTTCTCCCCTCCTCTCTCTCCTCTCCTCTCCTCTCCTCTCCCTCTCCTCTCCCTCTCTCTCTCTCTCTCTCTCTCCTCCTCTCTCTCCTCTTTCTCATCCTCTCTCTCTTCTCTCTCTCTCTCTCTCCTCTCTCTCCTCTCTCTCTCTCTCTCTCTCTCTCTCTCTCTCTCTCTCTCTCTCTCTCTCTCTCTCTCTCTCTCTCTCTCTCTCCTCTCTCTCTCTTCTCTCTCCTCTCCATCTCTCTCTTCTCTTCCTCTCTCTCTTTCTCTCTCCCTTCTCTCTCTTCTCCTCTCTCTCGCTCTCTGCTGTGTGTGTGTGTTTGTGTCCATTTTTCTGTGCTATTTAGGTGTTCTTAAGTCGGGAATTTAGGCTAAGGGAGGGCCTCGACGCTACCACGAGGAGGGAAACGCACGTAATAAGGAGGAGACGGCAAGGGGGAAAAAGCAAAATAGAGAAAAAGAAATACTGTAGACAAAAAGGCACGCCATCCACCAAGGCTCATTTTAAGGGGAAAAATTTAAGTGGTGACTTTTGTTGACACCGCGACACCCTCTCCTTCCCTCCCCCTTTGCCCCTCCCTTTTCCCTTCTCCCCTTCCCTCTTCCCTCCCGCCTGCCTGGCTGAGAACCTTACAGCTGCCCTGCCACCCGCCCACCCGACTCACCCACCCACCCGACCCACCCGACCCACCCGACTTACCCGGAGTCTTCGAGGCGCCTTTTCGCGGGTGCCCGATCCGCCCACCCTGTCGGTACCCGCCGAACCGAGGCTGGATTTCTTCGTTGTGTAGAGAGTGTGTGTGTGTGTGTGTGTGTGTGTGTGTGTGTGTGTGTGTGTGTGTGTGTGTGTGTGTGTGTGTGTGTGTGTGTGTGTGTGTGTGTGTGTGTGTGTGTGTGTGTGCATATATACGCACATACATAATCATACACGGCGACGCGAAGGCCTGAGGGTTCTTTCTATCCCGCGGGTGTTCTCCTCACCCCTTGACCCCCCCTCTCCTCCCCTAGCCCCTTCTTAGCCCCCGAAGCCCCACCCCCTGCCTCGATCCGGCCCCGGGTCTGCCTACTTTGCATATTCTAGACAACAAAACTGAATCAGCCAATCCGCGGGTCTTTTGTCTTAGAGGGGGGTGGGGGTGAGAGGGAAGGGGGGTGAGGGTGAGGGGAAGGGGGAAGGGGGGATAGAGGAAGGCAACCCAAGCAGCTAGGCCTTCTTAGGTT
>NC_051424.1:3439635-3464635 GCF_015228065.2 Penaeus monodon | reverse complement strand
GGGGTAAGGGAGTGGAGGAGGGCCTCTTGGGTCTACTTTGGGTGGTCAGAGGATGTTCAAGATGGCGTGTGTGTGTGTGTGTGTGTGTGTGTGTGTGTGTGTGTGTGTGTGTGTGTGTGTGTGTGTGTGTGTGTGTGTGTGTGTGTGTGCGCGGCGTGTGTCTTTGAGTGTGAGTTTGTGTGTATTTAGTCGCGCATTTCGGCATACATATCACGTCCGTCCAGCAGCCCTTCTCATCGTAAGAATCGCCAAGAGCTCTGCCTGTTAACACCAGACTAACACGGCTTTTACAGGGACGTCACACGAGGCTACGTAAAGGATATGACAGGAGACTGACACTGAGTTCTGCCAGGCATATGACAGAGCCCTTGAACACTTAGCCGAGAGCGCCAGGCAGTCGAGATTGACACAGACACGGTCGCCATCACGAAAACTTCGAAAAATTTCATGACCCTGTGAATAATTCAAGGAATACCAAAGTTGAAACACTAATAATACCGAATGCCGGAGTATAACCTCGGTACTGGCACTCGAGGACGAGGTCCGGGGGGGGGGGGGTTCGGAGCGCTCAAGGAGGAGTGTGTGAATCGGCCAGACGAGGATCAATAACCCCGTTTTATTTATTTCTCTATTTATTATTCATTCATCTGTTTACGTATTTTTCATCGCCGCAAAATCACGAAAGAGATTGCAAGCTGTGGCAGATTTGCACGTTGTCGTTTTGTTCTTCGTTCCTATGGTTTCTCCCCTTTCCTCCCCCGCCTTCTTTATCTATTCTCGTTGATACTTAACTGTATATATATTTACCGTCATTAAAAACTCCATCTCTCTTCATATTACCTGTCCTCACTCTAGACGTGTGGAAAAATCATACCACACCATTCTCATATAACAATTTCACGATTTGAAATTGATTATCGCATTGCCTCATACATTTCAGTTTCAACCTTTCCCCATACCTCATGAAGACGCGCCCCCCATAACCCCTCCCTCTCCTCCCTTTCTCTTTCTCATTTCTCCCTTATCACTAATTCACTAACTGTCTCTCTTTTCATCAGATTCAAACATTATTTCCCACTTTCACGCGGAACTACAATATTACAACACGTATTTATTCCGTGCCACTTCACCCTCTCCCTTGCCCCCTCCCCTCCCCTCCCCCCTTCTAACGCATCTCCACCCTTCCTCCGACCATGTCCACCCCACCCATTTACACAGGACTGGCACTGGCACTTGGACGCTGTGCCAGGGAGCCCATTAGTGCCCCCTCCCTCCCTCACCCCCCACACAACATCATTGTCACTCGAGTAAAATAACATCATAAAAATTTCGCCAACCACTTAGCTTGCTCAAGAGGGGGCGTCCGCGGCGGCCCGGCTTGTTAACCAAGAGGGGGTGCGAGTTAGATTAATCCTTATTCTATGGCGCCATAAGGGTGGGGTTGGGTAGAAAGGGGGAGGAGGGAGGAGAGAGAAGGAGGGTGGGTGGCGGGAGGGGAAGGAATAGGGGAGAGATAGGGAAGGGAGGGGGTGGTGGAGAAGAGAAGGGGGGAGGTGGGGAAGGGAGGAGGGGGGCAGCTGTGGCCGAACTGGACAAGTGTTTGTGGATCTTATCAGAGGTTCTAGTGTTGCTCCTCCTCCCCTCTTCCTCTGCCGTTCCCCTCTTCCTCCTTTTCCTCTTCGCCGCTCTTCCCTCCTTTCAACACTTCCTGCTGCGACTGTTACCGTTGCAATAATATCTGTTCATCCTTCAATTACCTTCTCTTCTTCTGTTACTAATTTTAGTGCCATTATTACTACCCGGACCACTTCTACTTCTGATCGTATCTACTTCTAATAAATCTACCACTACTATCTACCACGACTAAAGACTGCCGCCGCGGCGCTCTCGCGGGCGTGCAAGAGGCAACGAGTGGCCTGCAATAAAGAAACGTTTCTTCTTGTGTTGCACGAAACAAACGGCGTCTCAACAATAGGCATAATGACAACGGGGCGGAGCGGGCTCGACCCCTCGGCTCTCCTTTCCCTTCCTATTTACAGGAATTTCTCTTTCTCTTCTCTCTTTTCTCTCTCTCTTTTTTTCTCCACAAGAATTCCTTTGCGTCGCCGCCCACCCTCCCGCCCTCAGCGCCCACGTGAAAGGTGGTTTATCAACAATGCGTCGCTGTTCTGCTCCTTCCAACATGGCGTCCAGTTTGCCCCCTGAAAACATGGCCGCTGGGTCATTATGGTTTGAGACGTTTTTTAGAGAGAAAAAATCTTCATGTTTTTTTTTTATATTGTTTTATGTTATCATTATTCAACGCATATGATTCTGATTTTTTTTTTTCTAAAATATTTGTCATTTGTATACGATTTAAATTACGATAATTGCTGATTCATTCCTAAAGAGAGAGAGAGAGAGAGAGAGAGAGAGAGAGAGAGAGAGAGAGAGAGAGAGAGAGAGAGAGAGAGAGAGAGAGAGAGAGAGAGAGAGAGAGAGAGAGAGAGAGAGAGAGAAAACAACAACAAAAGCAAACACAACAAACTAATTATCGATAAAGCCAAATGTTTGTTATCTGCATCAGATTATTGGTTTCGCGTATGTTTTGAACTGATGCTTTTA
This sequence comes from Penaeus monodon, assembly GCF_015228065.2. Taxonomy (NCBI): domain Eukaryota; kingdom Metazoa; phylum Arthropoda; class Malacostraca; order Decapoda; family Penaeidae; genus Penaeus; species Penaeus monodon. The sequence goes on along the minus strand of NC_051424.1, from coordinate 3,462,031 downwards.
TTCTAATGTCTGATAATAATGAAAATGTAATAATGGTAAAGATGTTGATAATAATGGCAATAACATTAGTGGTGATGATAATTATAATATTGATGATAATGATAAAATACCTATAATGATGATATTGGCAATGAAAATATCGGTAACGATAACGGTAATATTGATGATAATTATAATTAAACAACGATAATGATGATAAATATATTAATGATAATCATAGGAGGTGAGCTAATGATAATAATGAATGATAATAATGGGTATAGCAGTAATGAGGATAATGATAATGATAATGATTATAAAAATATTGATAATAATGACTATGAAAACGGTTATACAAATGATAATAATAACGAAAACATTAATGATTACAATAATAATTATGATAATAAATAATCATAATGGATATTAACAACACCAATAATAATAATAGTGATGATAATGATAATAATAATATAAAAAATCATAATGATAATAATAACACCAATAACAGTGATAATAATAATGATAATAATAGAATCATTCATCTCACCAGTTCGGCAACACAGACCATGAGTGATATCGGTTCAGCACACCTGGCGGGGATGAGTGAGGAAAGGGGGGGGGGAGGGCTAGATTTAGAGTGTGTGGGTGTGTGTAGGGTTGAGAAGGGGGGGAGTAGGGGATAGGGGAAGATGAGGAGGAGAAGGGGAGGGGGAGAGAGATAGGTGTCCGGTGAGTTTCCCGTCACCCCTCTCCCCTCTCCCCCCACCACGAAATATAATTATAAGTCCTATCGTTCGATGATGGCGATAATCGTAACAAGCAATCAAGCTAAAACTGTTAACCTCTGTCCAACTTCACGCACACGAGACGAAATGCAATTGTAAAATGGAGATGCGATTGTTAGGGGGGGGGAAGAGGGGGAAGGGGAAGGGGAGGGGGGTCTTTTTTTAAGGGAGGTGGTGGGGGGGTGAGGTGGATAGGGGCTTTATCTATTTAATTGTTTTATTCATCTATTCATTTATTTATTTTGTTCGGGTGCGGTTTATGCATTAAAATCAATGTGTTTTTATTTCATTGTTATGCATTTCGAGTCTAGATTTGCCGATGAAGAAAAGACTACATATTAAAATATAAACACAAACGTATTCAGTGGTTTATAATCTTATTAGTATATCATATAGAAACGTGTAAAAAAGTACTTTTGATATCGATACGGCATATAAATGTAAGTGATTTTAGATTTGAATAACACGACTGTTATGGGAATTTGAATATGCTGTTCGTGTAGTTCATAGGCAGTTAGTGTTGAACTGTGACAGATAGTGTTAAAATAGTGATAGATGACGTTACCTTTGCGATAGATAGTGTTAGAGGTGTGATAGTGTTTGAACTGTGATAGTCAAGAATTGTGATAGTGTTAGAATTGTAATAGATGGATAGAATAACAGTAAAGTGAACCTTGAGGGAACAGGGAATAAGTGACCGTAAATATTTGATACTTGATGAGGGATAAGTAGCTAGTTAAGTGATCATAGTAATTTTATAGACAGGAAAGTGGCCAAGCAGCGGTGATTTTTTTCTTATTTTTTATTTTTTATTATTATTATTTTTTTTGCGTTGCATGATGAGCGGTTGTTGATTAGCATCGGGGTAATTGCGATTTGAGTAACGATTGGGTTTGCGTCGATGATTCGGGCATTGCAATAGCTAAGTGGCCGGCGCGGGTCGGGGTCTCCAGCTGCAGCACCGGAGCTGAGGTAATAAAATTCGTCACTCCGACGGTGTTTTGAAATGTAGGAACGTGTTTTATGTAGCCCGCCTGTTAAAAGCTTTGCCCGCGGACGTTACATATATGCTTCTTTGTTACAGTCTCTTAGCGCGCGGGCGTAATGTGGCTGCGGGAGGGACCTCGCCGCGTTGGGCTGAGAGCGACACGTCATTGGGATGATTATAAACTCAGCTCCAGATTTACTTTTATGTCCTTGTTGCACGTGAACACCGCGTTTGTCATCGACACCTGTCATGTGCACATTTGCCACGTACAGTCACCTGTAGACATTTGTCATGTGCGTTCGTTTGTCATTTGGTGTTACAGTAACAACGCCTCATGTAGTTGTGTTTATTGCTGAGTTTTATATTCCCTTAATCGCATTAATTTATTTTAAATTGAAGTGAGAAAAATGTGCATATTGCTAAGCTGTTAAAAGATCAAAGTCGGGAATTATAAATGTTGATGTATAAATATGAAAATAAAATCTAAAAAATGTGTAAATTCTTATCTTATTCTGAATTTCAATTTATTTAGCAAATATATATATATATATATATATATATATATATATATATATATATATATATATATATATATATATATATGTACATATATATTGATTTTTTTATCAAATGAATATATATATATATAATTACATATATATATATATATTCATTTGATAAAATTTATTTTCAATAAGCTTAAGTAAAAACAAAATCAATCTAGTGAAGAAAGCATTGCATTGCAAATAACCGAGTAAGTTAAACCTGGCGTGCGAATGCCGTAGAGCTGTGTTTCCCTGTTTGTTCACTTACTCCTTTTGTTCGTGTATGTCATATTCATTAATGGATTTTACTATCGATTTATCTATGGTCTTTGTTCGTGGACCTTTCCTTGATCGGGGCTTTGTGGTACATGAGTATTTTTTATGCACATGTGAAAGCTTGAGAATCAGATAAAAAGCGCATTCACCGACGGTTCAGTTCATTTTCGCATTAGTAAAATAATCTTTGTGCATTATTTCTTACGAGGGGTTAGAGGGGGAGGAGGATAAATTCTTGGCTACGTGCTATTCCTGGAAAGAATTTCAAGTGATGGTAAGTACGATGTGTATAATAAACAACTAGAAGTTGAAGTTGAAATGGTGTTGGATGTTGCGTTCTTAAAAGAAGGCCGGATATTTTGAAAGAAGGATCTCTAATATTCTGATGGATATCTGTGATAACACGTGATTCATTACATGAAAATTCTTCAAATCTAGAAAAATCTGTTACGACCGCTGTGCCAACCCATCAAAAATGTGACCTCGAGCCGTGCTGGTAACACTCTTGGAAATAACAAGCCATTCATTAATTAACGACTGCCACTAATTATGTTAATAACTGCGGTGATCCTTGAAAAAAAAAATCTCCAGGTTTCCTCTCCTGAAGTATCTCTTCCGCCGCCGCCGCCGCCGTTGCCATCGCCGCCGCCATCGCCGCCGACTTCGTCATCGCGAACACCGTCTTCCTCGCCATCGCCGGGGAAATCGCCCTCTCGCTCCGAAGACACGGAACAAACAATATTCTCTCGAGTCTAAGGGTATTGGTGATAATGAGGCGAGAAGAGCAATAAGCGGGGAAATGCAGTGGTGATAGAAATCATGTGACTGAGCTTTGGTTATTTTTGTTTTGCTGTTTTTGATAGTGATGGTCGCTGTTGTTGTTATGGTTGCGATGGTGATGGAGTGGATGACGACGAAGATTTTGTGATATGATGCTTATATTAATGATAGCAATACACCTGATACTAAAGATAATGAGAGTGATAAGAACAAGGCCCTCTTGAATACGACGCACGACAAAGAAACCACAAGAAGCGCATCGGCAAATCTGCGAGAGGGAAAGGCAGAGTCGGCGTCGGCGGCAGCGGTACCGGCAGCGGCGGAGGCGGCGGAGGAGGCGGCGGCGGTAGCGGCAGCGGGAACGGCGACGGCGGGTGAAGCAGCTTCAGCAGTGTGTGCAATTAGAAGCAATTAACAGTATTAGCCGCGAGGAAATACGGCCTGGGAAGGTGCGGGGCTGGCAGGGGTCCCGCCTCGCCGATAGCGGAGTTAATGCGACGCCCGGACACGCTGGAGCGGGCGCGCGAGTTATCGTTATAGGCAAAAACTTCATTTAACTAATTTTCCAGCGCGAGTCCCAAGGTGGAGCTCCTTCGGGGCGTAAATGCGTCTCGCCGCTAATTACCTGAGCAGAGTAATTGAGCACAAGACATTACCTGGAGAAGGTGCTTGAGGAACAGGCTGGAGGGGAGGACGAACGCGGGAAAAGGAGCCAGCGGAGAGGAGGAGGAAGGAGGAGGAGGAGGGAGAGAGGGAGGGAAGGAAGGAAGGAAGGAGGGAAGGAAATGAGCGAGGAGGGAAGAGGAGAGTGGAGAGGAACGAAGGTTTAAGAGAGGGGAGGGGGAGAAGGAGAGGAGTAGTAAGGACAATACTAAACTGATGTGAATCGAATCAAGTAAGAACAGATATAAAGAATGAAAAGGAAAATAAAAAGAAAAAGAAAAGAAAAACACACACGTAAAAATGAGAAAGCAAATAAGAAAAACAAGAATAAACAAGCGCATGAAGAAATTCAGGAGATAAGAAGAAGAAAAACGAAAGGATTAGAGGTAGGAGAGAAGAGGGGCGGACGGAACCCCCAGAAGAGGAAGAAGAGGCGAGGGAGGAGGAAAGGGCCGAGGCGAGGGGAGGGGGCAAGGGGCGAGGCGAGGGGAGGACACATTAAAGATATGCCCGTCCCTTTGCCTCGTTAATTGCCCGGGCTTCAGTGTATTTATTGAAGGCCTTTTAGTTGATGGTGTTTGGGCGGGGGATCTTTTTTTAAATACCATTACCCTGATGGTGATATATAAATGGCTCGCCGGCTTGCCTCGTCAGCTGATATGCGCCGTTCCCTGGCTGCTTTCTTTGGTTAATTGGGCTTTATTCGTTTTCCGTTCGCGATGGCTCTGATTGCGCTCGGATTTCAGGTTGTGTGTATGTATGTGTATATATATATATATATATATATATATATATATATATATATATATATATATAAAATATATAATATATATATATATATATATATATATGATATATGTATATATAATGTGTGTGTGTGTGTGTGTGTGTGTGTGTGTGTGTGTGTGTGTGTGTGTGTGTGTGTGTGCGTGTGTGTGTGTGTGTGTGTGTGTGTGTGTGTGTGTGTGTACGTGTGTTTGTTTGTGTATTTATGTATGTATGTATGTATGCATGTATTTACGAATATATATATATATATATATATATATATATATATATATATATATATATATATATATATATATATATATATATATATATATTCACACACACACACACACACACACACACACACACGCACGCACATGTGCACACTGACATATAAGTTCCCGTGTGCCTCCCTGCCTCCCCGAGCCATCACTCGCGCCGATATCCTTCATCTTCCTTTCCTCATTCACAGCTGGCCTTGTGTTCATCTTTGTTCACGTGGCGCGCCTTTGAATCAGTAAAGTCTACGGGTTTCTTTCCGATGTTCAGTGTCTCGCTCATACTTGCGATTGCAGTTTTGAGAATGATTTTTTATCGTACATTTTTTTTTTCTCTCTCTGCTTGTCATCAAGACACTAGTGATTGATTCAGTCCGATTCTTAAGACCGACAGATCTCACTAGTTTAAAATTTTGTTTGTTTTTTTGCGTATGTGTGTTCTTAGGGCGCTGATTGAAATGTTCGAACAATGCTTTGATACATGTGATTCGTCTGGGTTTTATTGAATCATTATTTTCTCTCACTTTTGGCGAGAGTGAAAAAAATATATATACACGCTTTTCTCCTTCTTGATTTGTCCTGCGCCTGTGTTTATTTAAAGATTTTTTTTTTCTCTTTCCTTTCGTGATACGATTTTGTTATTTTTGTTAACGAAAGATGACGGACGTTTGTGATGTCATGTCTTTTTTTTTCTTTACCGCTGTTCCTTTTTTCATAAGATATTGACCGGGAATTTCCAAGGAATTTCAGTCTTCGTGGAAAATGATATTCTTTTATTTCTCTGTCGTCTTGTTTGAAAATTCTTATTTATCAATTATTCGCAGGAATCGGTCTAGCCTTTTAGACTTTCTCGTCACATTTAAGGTGTCGTTTCCCATGATGATTATGCAAATGACCGTGAGAACAGAGCGGAAATATCACGTTTTTTTTCCTCGACACTAAATTGGTGAATGTCAACAACATGCTTTGTACTTCGTGATGCTAAATGTTTTTTAGGTCGTACTATATACGTCATACATATTTTATATGGCATGTAGGGTAGGTCTGTTTCGTTCAGTGGTAGCTCATTAGTAATGGTTGTCTAGATGAAGTTTAATGAAATCGAACGGAAATTTACCTCAAATCAATTCAAAAGTAATTGAGTTTTCATGTTATGCAACGCAAAGAAATCTTTAATGGGTGGAGGATGCTCATGGGAAGTTATATTATTTCTTTAATATTTTTTTGTGTGATGTTGAAAAAAAAATGTGGAGTGATTTCGACCAAGTGTTATTTATGCCTAATAGGCCTGTCGTAAACAAAGATTCTGTCAACTAAGACGTTAGGCCTGTCGAAAACTCCTAAATCACATTCGATGTTTATGTTTATATGTAGGTTTGTATCTTTTTTCTTCCCCATTATTCACACAGATTCCGCCATTTCCCTGAGAGCACCCCCTCATAAGCACCCAAGGGCATACGTCACTATTGAACTTCTGTCTCCACGCCCGTCTTCACCCTTTCCCCTCCTTCCCTTTCATTCCTTTCCCTTTAATTCTCTTCCCTTCATTTTCTTTCGTTTTTCTTCTCTTCTCTTCCCTTCTCTTTATTTCATTCAGTTCACTTCACTTTCGTCTCCTTCACTTCCCTTTCCCTTCACTTTCGTCTCCTTCACTTCCCTTTCCCTGTCGTTTCCTCCTCTTCCCTTTCCTTCCTCTCCTCAACCCTATCTCACCGTCTCTTTATCCCTCCTTCCCTCCTCTTTTCGAATGGGGTGACCATCGGCTCCCTCCCGCCTCCCCTCCCCTGCCCCTCTCTCCCCCCCGTAAAGCCTGTCTAATATACACCTCTGGAGTTTGGACACTTGGACCTTCCAGCATCGCCATTAATATTACCGTTAGCACAACTTTCCCCATGAAAGAAAATGAAAAAAATGAAGGAAGGAGTTGAGTGGATGTGGAGGATATGACGTAACGAGCGCGTTGCTCAAGTTTGTGGATTCAGCCCTCCCTCCCTCCCTCCCCCAGTCCCTCCCACCCACCCAAGCGAGGGCTCAGGAGGGCCTTCGCGGGGCTGCGTGTGCCAGCCCCGCACACACGCACACATATTCACGCGATAATGCTAAGTGGCAACTTTTCCTGATGCTTCTCTTTCATTATCTGCACAATATCTTTTTCTCTCTATTATTTTTTAGTTCCAACTTTATCTGATATCAGCAGAATGTATATATATATATATATATATATATATATATATATATATATTATATATATATATATATAATCATACGTACATACACACACATATAAGTATTGCTATAACATGATACCTTTCATAACATATGCATCAATGTATGAACATTTTATTAGTGGTATATTTATCACCTATAATATTCATTAGTGCACCTTTTAATTTTAGATAACCATTCACTATCATGAACGTACAGTGCATCCTAATACCATATCATTTTTTAAAGCCCCAATAATTGCTAAAAACGATATGATGATGTACGTACCTACCATCACACCTACACTATATCATACCATATCATCACTGAAAGAATACTCACTGATACCATGAATGATCCAGAAGTAATGCCAACATATTAATAGAATTACCTTCCTTAGAAAACAAACGAACGAACAAACAAACAGACAGACAAACACACAGACGCAAAACGACGAAGAAAAAAAATCGTTCGGAATTCAAGATCACAGAGTTACCACATCAGCCGGCCGAGGTTTCCATAGTAACGGGTAACTCTCGGCGGGTCTTGCATGACACCTTGTAGACGCCCTCATATTGACACTATCGGTTTTCGGTACATTTTTTACGCAAGTTTATGATTGCATGAGGCAGAGCATGTGGCTTTCTACCCGCGTGCCTGCTTGGTGGGAGCAGGACAGGCCGTTGGGTATGAGGTCGATCCTGCCCCCTGCCCCTCCCCCACCCAGGCTCACTCAATCATGTCACGATCACTTCATCATTGTCATCATCATCTTTATCGTAATAAGATAGCTATACCAAAATAATATGATCATTATTACCTTCATTGTTGTCATAACATCATCGTCGTCGTCAGTATCATCATCATCATCATCATCATCATCATCATCATCATCATCATCACCACCACCACCACCACCCACCACCACCACCACCACCACCACCACCACCACCACCACCACCACCACCACCACCACCACCACCACCACCCTCTTTATCGATACACTGAAAGGAAAGCTATACCGAAGCGATGTGATAAATCGCGTTGTTTTATTTCTTCTTCTTTTTTTGCAAACAATAGCCATGACATCCGCGACGGCCGTCAATAGTCGTAGTAGCAGTCATAGTAGTAGTAGTAGTAGTAGTGGTAGTAGTAGTAGGAATAGACCGTAGCGTGGAGTATCGCGCAGCCGATTCATCAGTGGTGAACGTGAGGGGTAGTGGGGGGGAAGAGGGGGGAGGGGGTGAAGGGGGGAGGGGGCCGAAGGGGAACAGACATCATGGCTGACAGCAATAGTTTCAGCGATGGTGACGGGCGTGTGGGGGGAGGGGGGAGGGGGAGGGGGAGGGTGGTGACAGTTACAGGTACAGGATTCGTATCTGATTTCAGGAGAGCTGGGTCGGCGGGGGGAAGGGGGGAGGAGGGGGAGGGGGGGAAAAGCGAGGAGTGGGAGGGAAAGGGGGAGGGGGGAGTGGAGAAGCGAGGAGTGGGAGGGGGAGGGGGGAGTGGAAAAGCGAGGAGGGAAGGAGGAGGGGGAGGGGGGAGTGGAAAAACGAGGAGCAGGAGGGAAAAGGGGGAGGGGGAGGGGGAGGGGGGAGTGGAGAAGCGAGGAGTGGGAGGGGAAGGGGGAGAAAGGAGAGAGAGAGAGAGGAAGGAGGAGAGGGGAAGAAGTGAGTGGGAAATGAGGGGGAGAGAAAAATGAATGTAGGGATGAAGAGCAGAGAAGCACTAAGTACAGGACCAGAAGATGGAAGGAGGGAGATGGGGATGAGAGACCGGAGAAGAGGGGAAAATAGAAGAGGAAAAGGAATGAGGAGAAGGAGGAAGGGGAGATGAAACTGAGAAAGCAAACAGGAAGAGAAAGCATGGAGGAGGGTCGAAACAAAAGTCAAACAAAAAAGAGAAAAAGAAAAAAAAAGAAAAAGAAAAACACACAAAATTGAAATATTAAGTATATACCCCCGAGATAAGAATATATAGCTAAACGTAATGGTATACCTCTGAAATGAGATTATATATCAAAGTATAATTAAATATATCAACAGAAACCCCAGCACAAAGAAACAGAAAAAAAAAACATAGAGATAACGCAGAGACTAGAATCAAGTGCCAGCGAGAGCCAGAGAGCGGGCAGTGCCAGACAGTGGCACGCGGAGGCACCCCAGGCATTACGCATGTATGTGCCGGCGGAAAGCACCTTGTGATTTAGAACAGAACCAGATCGGTAGATGCCATGACCACTTTTGAGTACAAATTTGAAAATTGTATAAATCATGTGACATTTATCGGTCGGAGGAGGTGATGAGGGGGGGAGGGGGAGGGAGGAAGTGAGGGAGGGAGGTAGGAAGGGATAGGGGAGAGAGAGAGAGAGAGAGAGAGAGAGAGAGAGAGAGAGAGAGAGAGAGAAGAGAGAGAGAGAGAGAGAGAGAGAGAGAGAGAGAGAGAGAGAGAGAGAGAGAGAGGAAGGAGGGAAAGGGGTGAGAGAGAAAGGGGAGGAAGTTTAATGACAAGGTAGAACGGACGGAGAGAAAGAGTGAGCTAAACGAACGAAATAAAGAATTGAAAAATTGAAGGATTGAGATAGTAAGGATAGGGGACGTTTTAACCCTCCCATACACCCCCACCAACCCCCACCCCCCCACAGCCTCCCCCCCACACAGCCCTCTTCCCACAATAACACACCCTTCGTGCCTATTTTTGCCCCACAACTTCTCGGGGACAAATGACAGACGCGGCGCAAGGATGGCTAGGAGCTCCCGCTTCGCCTACCATCGATTGTCAATAAGTAAGAAATATATAATGTATCTTTATGCGTGAGGTCTTAGAGGGGGATGCCGGGGTGGGGTGGGGATGGGAAGGGGGTGAGGCGATGGGGAGGAGAAAGGGAGAGGGAAGGGAGGGGGGGGAGGAGAGTTAGGTAAGTACACTAGCCTCGCTGTTCACTTCTCTCTCACGCTAACTGGCCTCTCCCTCTCCCTCCCTCCTCCCTCCCCCGCGCGAGAATCGCACTTGCGTCCCAGGGGCATAAGGATCAAAGTAGCCTAAAGCTTTGTCGCACTTGTGTGATATTGTTTACGTTCGTCTTTTAGGATTTTTTTTTTTCTCTCTCTCCTCTTTTTATTTCTACTTTTTTTTGGCGAATTCACAAAAATGTTTTTAGTGTCGTGATACTATAAGGGTCATTGTGGTTGCGGCTAGTAACGTACTCATGTGACAGGCTGTAATTTTTGAACACTTGGAAAGAAAAGGAAGATAAAAAAAATGGAATAAAACCCCCACAAAGCTGTAGTTACAGTCATGTCGAAATTTCGCCTTTTTATCTTCCGGAAGCATTGAGGAAGTAGCCATCCCCATCATTTCTTGTAATTCTCGTGACAAACCCTGTTTTTTTTTCTTTTCCTTTTTTATTATCACTTTCGATATACGTTTCTAGAAATTTCTCAACTCGAGACTGGCCGAGATATCGCGGGGTTTCTCGGGATTTCTCGCGTTTGTTCGCGAAATCTCGTCATAGCTCGTGCTTCCTCGCGCGCTCTCGGCATTTCTCGGAATGAATGTCAGAATGAGAGAAAATATTGGTTTTGTAAGAATATTATGGACGGTTGTGATTCTTGTGACGACCGCAGGGAATCAGTTCACATTGATGATGAATTTTTAAGTAAGCCATCACTTGTGTTTATCCTCAAGTATGTTTTATTCATGTATTTACTTCCTTCGTGTATTTGCGTATTAAATTGTATATTCTTTTTACTGACTTTTTAATGTGGCTATTTATGTATTTACTTTGGCCTTCTATACATGTATGAGATATTATTTTTTATTATTTATGCATTTATTATCAAGAAAGAAGAGGGGAGGGAGAGTAAAAGGGGGGAGAGGAGAGGAGAGTAAGAGGGGGGAGAGGAGAGGAGAGTAAGAAGGAGAGGGGATGAGAAGAGAAGAGAGGAGAGGAGAGGAGAGGAGAGGAGAGGAGAGGAGAGGAGAGGAGAGGAGAGGAGAGGAGAGGAGAGGAGAGGAGAGGAGAGGAGAGGAGAGTAAGAGGGGGGGAGAGGAGAGGAGAGTAAGAAGGAGAGGGGATGAGAAGAGAAGAGAGGAGAAGGAGAGAGGAGAAAGGAGAGGGGAGCCCAGAGAAGTGTGGGGGGAGAGGAAGAGTAAGATGAAATTTTTAAAGAAAAGAGGAGGCTGAAGGGATTGGGGGGAGGAGAGAGAATACGAGGATTGGTTTGGAGGATGGGTAGAGAGAGAGTAAGAGGGGGGGGTAGGAGGAGAAAAGGGAGTGATGATGAGGGTTTGAGAAGCGAGTAGATGAGAGAGTAAATTTTAGAAGGGTTAGAGAGGTTAGGAGGGAGAGGGAGCGAGAGGAAGGAGACGGAGAGGAGAGGAGGAGAGACGAGAGGAGAGGATACAGAACGCTACCTTCCCAACTAACGAAGGGTTGTAAAAAAGGATGTGTGTGAGAAAAAAAAAGAGAGAAAAACAATTGAAACGAAAGACAGAAGAAAAAAAGCAAAGAAAATGGTCTTTGGAAACCCTCTCTTCATTTCCCTATGTCACTTGCCGAAATGTTTTTTCCTTATTTTTTATATTTATTTTTTGTATCTACATAATTATTTTGAAGAAAAGAGTTGCATCTGATGTTGATATTTCCCGGTATTCTTGATGTCTGTAAATACTAATTTTCTCTTATTTCATTCTTTATTTATTGAGGGATAGATAAATTGATAAATAGATAGATAGGTAGCGAGAAAAGAGAGTTGATGCACCTGATTTTATTTATTTATTTATTTATTCGATTTTTTATTTAGTATCTTTCAATTCTTTCATTTTTCATTTTTTTATTTTTTTAATCTGGGATTTCGATTTTTTGATAGGAAAAAATATTTCCCCTTTTTTTTTTTGCCTTTTTTTAACCCCTTTTTTTTCCCCTTTTTCCCCCCCCCTTTTTTTTTTTCCCTTTCCCCCCTCCCCTCCCCTTTTCCCTTTTGGATTTCCCCCCCCCCCCCCCCCCCCCCCCCCCCTTCCCCCCCCTTTTTTTTTCTTAAATTTTTTTTTTCCCCCCCCCCCCCCCCCTTTTTTCCCCCTCTCTCACCCTCCCCTTTTTTCTCTCTCTTCCCCTCTCTCCCTTTTTCCCCCCCTCCCCCTCTCTTTCCCCCCCCCCCCCCCCTTTTTTTTTTTTTTTTTCTTCTTTTTTTTTTTTTCCTTTTTTTTTTTTCCCCCTTTTCCCCCCCTCTCTCTCTCTCTCTCCCCTTTTTTCTCTCTCCCTTTTTCCCTTTTTTCCCCCCCCCCCCTTTTCCCCCTCTTCCCCTCTCTCTCTTTCCTTTTTCTTTCTTTCTCTCTCCTTTTTTTTTCCCCCCCCCTTTTTTTTTCTCTTTTCCCTTTTTCCCCCCTCTTTTTTTCTCCCCCCCTTTTTTTTTTTTTTCTCTTTCTTTTTTTTTTTTTTCCCCCCCCCTTTTTTTCCCCCCTTTTTTTTTTCCCCCCTTTTTTTTTTCTCCCCTTTCCCCCCCCCTTTTTATTTCCCCCCTTTCCCCTTTTTCCCCCCTTTTTTTTCCTTTTTTCTCTCTTTTTTCCCCTTTTTTTCCCCCCCTTTTTCCCCTCTCTCCTCTTTTTTTCTCCCCTTTTTCTCCCTTTTTCTCTCTCTCTTTCTCTCTCCCTCCCTCTCCCCCCCTCTCTCTCCTTTCCCCCTCTCTCTCTCCCCTTTTTTCCTCTTTCTCTCCTTTTCTCCCCCCTCCCCCCCTCTTCCCCTCTCTCTCTCTCCCCCCCCCCCTTTTTTTTTTTTCTCTCTTCTTTTTTCCCCCCCCCTCTCTCTCTCTCTCCCCTTTTTTTTTTTTTCCCCCCCCCCCCCTCCCCCCTTTTTTTTTTTTCCCCTCCCTTTTTCTCTCTCTCCTTTTCTCTCTCCTTTTTTTCTCTCTCTTTCTTTCTCTCTCTCCCCTCTCTTTTTCTCCCCTCCCCTTTTTTTTTTTTTTTTCCCTCTCCCCCTTTTTTTTTCTTTCTTTTCTCTCTTTCTTTTCTTCTCCCTTCCCTTTTTCCCCCCCCCCCCCAAAAAAAAAAACCCCCCCCCCCCTTTTTTTTTCCCCCCCCCCGGGGCCCCCCCTTAAAGGGGGGGAAAAAAAAAAAAAACCGGGAAAAAGGGGGGGGGGGGCCCCCCCCCCCGGGGGGGGGGGGGGGGGGGCCCCCCCCGGGGGGGGGGGGGGGGGGGGGGGTTTTGGGGGGGGGTTTTTCCCCGGGGGGGAAGGGGGGGGTTTTTTTTTTTTTTTTTGGGGGGGGGCCCCCCCCCCGGGGGGGGCGGGGTTTGGGGGGGGGGGGGGTTTTGGGGGGGGTTTGGGGGGGGTTTGGGGGTTTTTTGGGGGGGGGGTTTTTTAAAAAGGGGGGGGGGGGTTTTTTGGGGGGGAAAATTTTTTTTTTTAAAAAAAAAAAAAAAAACCCCCCCCCCCAAAAAAAAAAAAAACCCCCCCCCGGGAAAGGGGGCCCCCCGGGGGGCCCCCCCCCAAAGGGGCCCCCCCCAAAACCAAGGGCCCCCCCCCCCCGGGGGGGGGGGCCCCCCCCCCCTTTTTTTCCCCCCCCCCCCCCACCCCCAAAAAAAAAAAAAAAAAGGGGGGGGGGTTTTTTTTCCCCCCCCCCAAGGGGTTTCCCCCCCCAAAAAAGGGGGCCCCCCCCCGGGGGGGGGGGGGAAAAAAAAAAACCCCCCCCCCCCCCCCAAAAAAAAAAAAAAAAAAAACCCCCCCGGGGGGGGGCCCCCCCCCAAAAAGGGGGTTTTTTTTTTTGGGGGGGGGGGGGGGGGGGCCGGGGTTTTGGGGTTTTTTTTGGGGGGGGGGGGGCCCGGGGGGGGCCGGGGCCCGGGGGGGGGGGTTGGGGGGTGGTGGTTTGGGCCCCCCCTTTTTTCCCCCCCCTTTTTTTTGGGGGGGGGGTTTTTTTTTTTTTTTTGGGGGGGGGGGGTTTTTTTTTTCCCCCCCTTTTTTTGGGGCCCCCCCCCCGGGGGGCCCCCCCAAAAAATTTTTTTTTTTTTGGGTTTTTGGCCCTTTGGGTTTTTGGGGGGGGGTTTGGGGGGCCCCCCCCCCGGGGGGGTTTTTTTTTTTTTTTGGGGGGGGTTTTTTTTTTTGGGGGGGGGCCCCCGGGGGCCGGGGGGTTTTTTTGGGGGGGGGGGGGGTTTTTTTCCCCCCCCTTTTTTTTTTTTTTCCCAAAAAAAAGGGTTTTTTTTGGTTGGGGGGGGGGGGGGGGGGGGGGGGGGGGGGGCTGGGGAAAATTTTAAAACCCGGGGTATTTTAAAAAAAAAAAAAGGGGGAAAGTTAAAAAAAAAAAAAACCCCCCCCCCCAAAAAAAAGGGGGGGGGAAAAGGGAAAAAAAACAAAAAGGGGGAAAAAAACCCCCCAAAAAAAACCCACACGACACACACACACAACACCACCCCCACACACGCACACCCACACACGCACACGCACACACCCCACACACACAAAACAACCACACACACACACGCACACACACACACCACACACACACACACACACACACACACAACACGCACACGCACACGCGCACACGCACACGCACACGCACACACACACACACACGCACACACACACGTTCACGTTCACATACATGCACGCATCTCCACCGCCGCCGCCGACACGTTGCCGATCATGTTAATATTATGTACATTGTTCACGGCCGCTTTTGCTTGGGTTCTCTGTGTTCGCTTGCTGTGGCCTGCGTCCCGGGGCTTTGTGCTTGCTGTCGGCTCCCTCCTATCGCTTTCCGCTCGCTGTGGGTTCGACCTGCTACCTTGCGCTTTCTGTGGGTTCCCCCTGTTACCTTGTGCTTGCTGTGGGTACCTGCTACAATGTGCTGTCTGTGGGTTCCCTTCAGCCGCTTTGTATTGCCGTGGGCACCCATCCCCCCGCCGTTCTGTGCTTGCTGTTGGCTCCTTCCTGCTGCTCTGTGCTGTGGTCCTCTGCGAGTGGCTGTTCAGTGGGCTTTTGTCTCACCTCACTGGCTGATTTATCTTCAAAATTGATTTTATTTTCGTTTATTCTTTCCGCTGAATATCTACAGGTCGGAAACATTTCTGAAAACGAAATCAGTTTATCACTCGTATTTTATCGGATATATTTTCGTTTTTCCTACTCGAGCCCATCCCGCCCAATCTCATATCATTTTACTAATAAGCAAGTAAAAAAAACTGTTTACATTACTTGATATGGTAACTATAAATGAGATAAACAGACATACCCAGAGACACCCGCCGTGAGAAAATCCAAGACGTCAGTGCGGCCAAACCAGAGTCCACAAGTGGCGGGAATATCTTGGGAACTGTGCTGGATGTTGTGTCAACACGTGCCCGCCCGAAAGCTGTGAGGCGGCAATGTCCACGAAATGTGCTGGATGTGCCGTAGACGGGGTAGGTCAAGGAAGGGCAGGGCAGGATAGGATAGAACAGGGTAGGATGGGATAGGACAAGATAGGATGGGGCTGGGCAGGGTAGGACAAAGTAGGTCGGGATAGGACGGGATAGGACAGGAGAGGAAGGATGCAGTGTCCATTGTTAATAAAAAAAATGTGTAAGATGATTGGTAGAAAATTGGTTTAGGCTCAATAGATGATTATATGAATAATTAGATAAATAAACGAATGTTTAAGTGGATAGACAAATAGATAGAGAGAGAGAGAAAAAAAAAGAAAGTGAGAGAGAGAGAAGAAGGAAAAGAAGAAGACATCATAAAAAAAAAATATAGGGAAGAGACCTGATCGCAGAAATTACAATCGATCGACAGCCAATTGGCCCATCGACTCTTGGCCCCCCCTCCCCACACTCGCCCTCCCACCCCCCTCCGACCCATCACCCCCCACACCCCCTTCCCAACAATCTCAAGTCCGCCCATCTAATTGAAAACTGCGGATGTCCACGTAGTCAACCGATTTTAATATCTTGCTCCAAACTGCTGGCAGAGAGGGAGGATCAATGGACCAGATGCGGCTAAAGCGGCGCCCAACACTGTATTAAAATTCAAATTAGCATATTAATTTCGAGGAATATCGAGTGGCTTGCGAAGGAAGAAGATGGAGAGAGTACGGAGACGTGGGAAAAGGAGGGAGGGGGTGGGGGGAAGGGGGGAAAGGAGGGAAGGGGGAGGGGGGAAGGTGGTTCTACGTGGGGAAAGAAGGGAGAGAGAAAGGGGGAGGAGGGAGGGTTAAAGTGCGAAAGGGGGGAAGGGGAGGGAGAAAGGGAGGGTTAAGTGGGTAACAGAGGGTTAGATGAAAAAGGGAGAAGGGGGAAAGGGGGGGGGGTATTGTGGACGATAGGGTGTAGGGGGGGGGGGGTGAGTGAATTAGGGCTTAGTGGACGAAGTTGAGAAACAAGGGAACGTATATGTAAAGTGGGGAGGGGTTTAAGGGAGTGAGAAAGAGTGGGGGGGGAGGAGGATAATGAGGTAAGGCGGTGAGGAGATGAGGTAAGGAGAGATGCAGGTGAGGTGAGGGGAAAGAAGCGAAAGGAGGACATGAGAAGGGGAAGAAAAGGCAGGGGAGGGGAAGGGGGTGGAAAGGGTTTGGGTAAAAAAAAGAATTCAAACAGGCTGATGGTACGCAAGGTTGCAAAGTGAGGTTGGAGAGCCTCGAGAGTATCTTGCACTGTGTTGCATGCTGTTTAATCCTCTCTTTTTATCCCCGTCTCTCAACCCTCCCCCATACCCTCCTTTCCTTAAGCATTCCCCTCTCTCTCTCTCTCTCTCTCCCCTCGACCCCTAGCCACCCTAGCTTCCCCTCACTTCCCCGAAAACCCTTATGAATATATCCATCCTCAACCAAACCATCCCTCACGCAGTTCCCCTCATCCTTCTTGTTCTCCTCCCCCCTCCTCATATCCTCCCACCCACCCACCCCCCATCTCCCCCTCCTCCCACACCCTTCTTTATCTCCCCCTCCTTACCCTTCCCCCACCTTGCTCCCCCACTATGTAAATGAAGCTGAAAATGGAGTGTAGGTGGTCAGTAGGGAAGTTGGGGAGGAGTGGGAGGAGTGTGGGGGGGTGGGGGTACAGAGAGGGGGAGGAGGAGGGGGAGCAATGGGGTATGGAGGGGAGGGGAGGGGGAGGGGAGGTGGAAGGTGTAGAGACAGGGAGAGGGAGTGGGAGGGGAAGATATAGGGGTGTAGAGGGGAGGGATAGGGAGATGTAGGGGTGTGGTAGGGGGGGAGGGAGAGGTGTAAGGGTGTGGAGGGGAAAGAGATTCACCAAACTGTAGATTAATGTTACGCGGACCAGTGTCTTACAGGGAAGGAGGCGAGGCGATGACCAGGCGAGAGGGATGTGTGATTTATTGTGGAGTGTCATGAACGTTTGAGATTTTTCTCCCTTCTCTCTCTCTCTCTCTCTCTCTCTCTCTCTCTCTCTCTCTCTGTCTCTTGTCTCTCTCTCTCTCTCTCTCTCTCTCTCTCTCCTCTCTCTCTCTCTCTCTCTCTCTCTCCTCTCTCTCTCTCTCCTTATCTCTATCTACCTATCTGTCTATCCATCTATATATCCATATATATGTATGTATGTGTGCACGCATGTATGTGTACATGTATGTACATATCTATTTGTCCATCCACCTATCTATCATACATATTTTCCGCTATTTCTAATCGTAGTATTTAAAACTTGCGACTTTCCCCGTAGAGTTTCGAATATAAGTACAATATCCAGGATCTTTTTCATGTTATGATCCTATTCCGCTTGGATATAACCACGTGTCCTGTTTGAGTATAAGGACACGGCGAAAGCTCTCCCTCTTTATAGGACATATACCCTTTTTAGGACATGGTTAAAAGTCCCTTGATTGAATGGCATACCCTTTTTGTAAAAGGAGTTGCTTACTGGAGGACATGGCACCCTTTTCCTTCTTTCTCTTCGTATTCTTTCACTTTTTTTCTCTTTTCTTTCTTCTTCTCATTCTCGTTCTCCCTCCCTTTCTTTTCTTCATCCTTTTCTTGATCTCCCCCCTCTTCCTCCTTTTCTTCCTCTCCCTCTTCCTCCTTTTATTCATCTCTTGCCTCTTCCTCCTTTTCTTCAAACCCTCCCTCTTTCCCCCTTTCTCCATCTCCTCCCCCTCCCCCCCTTTCTCCATCTCCTACCCCTCCCCCCCTTTCTCCATCTCCTCCCTCTCCCCCCCTTTCTCCATCTCCCCCTCTTTTCTCCATTCCTCCCTCTCCCCCCTTTCTCCATCTCCCCCCCCTTTCTCCATCTCCTCCCCCTCCCCCCCTTTCTCCACCCCCCCCCTTTTCTCCATCTCCCTCCCTCCTGGCATGAAAATCCCCCCTCGGAGTGGCACGCGGAGTGGACTGGCACCGTCGAAGAAGCTCACATTAACTCCGGGAGTGACTGTGTTCACCGACGCTCGTGTTCGCTTGTTCTCTCCTTTTTCCCTTCTCCTTTTTTATTGTTTGTGTTTAGATTATCTTTGTATTTTTATTGCTTGTTTGTTTCCTCTTTTTGCTGCCTCTTATTATTGATATTATTATTATTATTATTGTTAATATTATTATTATTATTATTATTATTATTATTATTATTATCATCATCATCATCATCATCATCATCATCATCATCATCATCATCATCTTTCTTTCATTCATCATCATCATCATCATCATCATCATCATCATTATTATTATTATTATTATTATTATTATTATTATTATTATTATTATTATTAATTTATTATTATTTTTTTCTTTTTTTTTGGGGGGGGGGGATATATTTCCGTTAATGTCGATCTTTTGCTTTTTGATTATTTGTGTAAATCTTTAATTGTTTTTCCTCTATTGTTTTATCTCCTTTATTTATTTATTTATCTGTTTTTTGTAAATCCCGATTCTTCAACTTTTCTCGCCATTCTCCCTTTTCCCTCTGTTTCCCTGTTTTATTTCACTATTCCCCAATTCTCGGGCGTGCGTGTGACTCTCTACGTCACTGGGATTATCGTCAATTAAATCACCTCCTGTATTTCATGTATTTTCTATTCATTAGTTTATTATTTTCGTGTTTTTTTTCTTCTATTTTCGTTCATTTACAGTGAGCTAAGATTCGATTCTATTTTGTTTTATTCAAGTCTTTTTCCATTTTCGCTTTTTTGGTTTATTTCTCTTCTTCATTTTGTTATTTCTTCTTTCTGACGCGTATAATCACCCTTCTCGCTTCTTCTTATTCCTCTTTTATCTTGCATTTCATCTTCTTTTATCTTTTAATTTTTGTTTCTTAGTTCCGTGTTATTTTCTTGATCCTTCCTTCTTTCTTTTATACTTTTGCCTGTTTTATCTTTGATCCTTTTTCTCATATTATGTTTTTATTGTTGTTTTTTTCTTTTCTCCTTGACCTTCTTTCTTTTCGTCTTTCTCTTCTTCTCCCTTTCCCTCTCCCTTTTCTTCCTCCCCCTTTCTCTCTCACTCTTCTTCCTCTCCCTCTTCCTCTTTTCACTCTCTATCTCCCTCTTTTCCCTCTCTCTCTCCCTCTTCCTCTATTCCCTCTCTCTCCTTCCTTCTCCCTTCGCCTCCCACCTCGTTCTCTCTCTCCTTCCTTCTCCCTTCTTCCTCGTCAACAGAATTCCACCGGCGATTATTTTCTGGCGGGAAAGTGACATTAGTACCTTTCTCCCCTTTTTCCCCTTCCCCCCATTTTTCTTCTTCTTCTCTTTCTCACCTCGCTCTACTCATCTTCTCCCTTTCTTTCTCCATCTCCATTTTTCTCTTGCTTTTATCTCATTTCTCCTTCTTCTTCTCCTATTTTCTCCTCTCCTCTTCTCTTCCTTTTCTTGTTATTCCTCTCCCTTCTTTACTTTTCTTCTCCCCTTCTCCTCCTTCTTCTTCTCAATTCTGTTTCCGTTCGTTTTCTCTCTTCTCCTCTCCCCCCTTTTTCTCTCGCCCTCTCTCTCTCTCTCTCCTCTCCTCTCTCTCTCCTCTCCTTTCCTCTCCTTTCCTTTCCTCTCCTCTCCCCTCTCTCTCCCTCTCCCTCCCCCTCCCCTTCCCCCCCTCTGCTGTCGAAAGGCCTCACCTCCACCGCCTGAATCCACCTCCGTCGCTCGCCCTCCTTCCTCTTTCTCCCATTTCTACTTCTGCTGACGAAAGGCCTCTGCTTTTCCCTCTCCCTTCTCTCGTCCCTGCTGCCCCTGCCTCTGCTCCTGCTCCTGCTGCCCCTGCTTTTGGGGGTCGGGGAGTGATTACTCGGTGGCGGGTGCCGACATTAGCGCTATCCCGGCGTGGCGTCGCCGTGCAGTCAGCTGACGAGCGGCGCGCGCTAAGTGCCTTCATTTACGCGCCAAAATTCACACGAAACATATTTGGCGCCAAATTGAAAATCAGGAGTGACAGCAACGAGGGAATGAATTATTTCTGGTAGTTTTGTTCCTTATGGGAGATAGAGAGGGGGGGGGAGAAGGAGAGGGGGTAGGGGGGAGGGGGAAGGGAGAGTGAAAAAGAGGAGAAAGGAAGTGGGAGAAAGGTATGGGAAGGAGAGGGAAAATGGAAGAAAGGAGGGGCGGAGGCAGGCAGAAAAAGGCTGACAGGGCGACAGACAGACGGACTGACAAACAGACAAATAGACAGACACACAGACGAGTAGACAGGCGAACAGACAGACACGAATCCGATAGACAGGAAGACCGATAGTCCAGACAGACAGACAAACCGACCGCTAGACAGACAGCCCAACCGAGGGATCGAAAGTCGAAAAGCGACGCCCTTCTAACGACGCCCGCAGAAAGGCTTCGACGTCGAACCGCCGGAGCTGTTAACCACTGTCGAGTGTCGACTCCGGGCGGCGTCTCGAATCCGTGGAAGCGCGAGAGAAAAAAAATGTTTTCGACGACAATTCGACGAAATTTCCTCCTCCCCCGCGAAAACTTTTTTTTTTTTTCATATATATATATCTTTTATTCTAAACTTCGATTGTATAAAAATGGAAATGGGAAAAAAAAGAAGAAAAGAAAAAAAAAAAGAGATCTGGAATATATTACTAGGATCTGAACGTAAAATCGAGTACCTGGGCATGTATCGACTAACGCAAAATTACAGAACATATCGGCTGTCACTCGAACATGAACTGTATCTGAACGAGTCGACGGCTTTTTTGTAGTCGACGTCAACATGAACGCGATTTAAAAGATAAAATATATTTCTTTTTTCATTAGATTTAATTTTGATTTTTTTTTGTCTTTCTCTCAAGAGTTATGTGATTTTTTTTTTCATATATTTTTTAAAAAGAACAAAGGTGTTGATGAAGAATACGAAATAATGAAGCAGATGGAGGAAAGGAATTAAACAGAATTAGAGAAGGGAAGTGGAGGCAGAGGGGAGAGAGAGAGAGAGAGAGAGAGAGAGAGAGAGAGAGAAAGAGAAAGAGAGAAAGAGAGAGAGAGAGAGAGAGAGAGAGAGAGAGAGAGAGAGAGAGAGAGAGGTTGCGTGACACCATGGTTCAGTAATTATGGTTGGACAGCCATCATTCTCTCCCTTCCTGTCTCTCTTCTCTCTCTTCTCTCTCTCATTCTCTCCCTTCCATGTCTCTCTTCCTTCTCTTCTATCTCTCTTCTCTCTCTTCTATCTCTACTCTCTTCTCTCTCTCTCTTTCTCTCTTTCTCTCTTTCTCTCTTTCTCTCTTTTTTATTCACTCTCTTTCTCTCTTTTTTATGCACTCTTTCTTTTTCTTACTCTCTTTCTTTCTCTCAGACACACTTTCACTCACTCAAGTCTCTCTCTCTGTCTCTTTCTCTCCCTCTCATTTTCTCTCTCTGTCTATCTTTCTATCTCTCCATCTATCTTTATATCTATATCTTCTATTTCTTTATCCTTGTATATCCGCGAGAGTTTCCTCAGTACAATCTGTTCTATAAAAAAAAAACTACCCGAAAATAACCTCGATTCCTCTCCCCTGCTACCCCTCCTCCTCCCCCTCCCCCTCCCCCTCCCCCTTCCCCTCCCTCTTCTCTCCCCCCTCCCCCTCCCCCTTCCCTCCCCCTCCCCCAATAAGTGCGACTTGAAACAGGTCTCATCTCGTGACACTACTCCCGAGTACGACCTTAACCCAAGGCAAGCCAAAGCAAAAGCAAAAAAAAAAAGAAAAAAAAGAGAAAAAAAAAGTCTTGATTGCTTGCAGTTGCACTCGCT
>NC_051424.1:3427135-3434635 GCF_015228065.2 Penaeus monodon | reverse complement strand
AAAGCTGCATCTCTCGAAATCCCAAAATGAAATCGAGTTTTTAATCAGCGATCCATTCCCATCTCTCTCCCTTGGGTGGGGGTGGGGGGGGAAGAAGGGAGAAGGGAGAGTGGGTAGTAGGGAAGGGAGGGAGGCAGGGAAGGGAGGGAGGGAGGGAGGGAGGGAGGAGAGAGGGAGGAGAGAGGGAGGGAAGGGAGGGAGGCAGTGAAGGGAGGAGAGAGGGAGGAGGGAGGGAGGGAGGGAGGCAGGGAAGGGAGGGAGAGAGGTAGGGAAGGAGGGAGAAAGAGAGGGAGGGAGGATGGTAGGGAAGGGAGGATCGGCCATGGGAGAAGAATGGGAGGAAGGCAGGGAGGAGAAGAAGGGGGGGAGGGAGAAGGTAAGGAGAAGAGAAGAGGAGGGAGGGTGAAGGGTGGGGAAGGGGGCAGGTGAATGCAGGCCTTATGGAGTGGGGGCGAAGTGGAGGGAGGAGGGGGGGAGGCGAAGGGACGGAAGTGGAAGGGGGGGGGGAAGGAGAAAAGTGAATGTGAAGTAGAATTGTAAAGGAAATGGAGGGAATAAGAGAAGAGATTAAAGAGAGAAGAGGGAAAAGGGAGAAGGAAGATATCAGAGGTTAGAAGGACGAGGGGAGAGATAGAGAAAAAATGAAGATGGAGTAAAGAAAACGTGAAAATAGGAAGGGTAGATAGGGATAGCCAAGATAGGAGGGAAAACAAAGCAAAGATGAATAAACAATAAAATTACAATAATGATGATAAAGAAAAAAGAATATGATGAAGCAAAAATGATAAAAATGTAGGATTTTAATTTCAGCAATGATGAAAAAAAGAATAAAATGATACTTGATAATGATAAATAAAAAAATTTTTATGAAATTTTGATTTGATAATAATGAGATAATGATTGAAAAATAATAATAATAATAAAATAAATAATAAAAATAAAAATAAAAATAAAAATAAAAAAAATAATAAAATAAAAAAAAATAAATAAAAAAAAAATAAAAATAATTATAAAAAAAATAAAAATAATAAAATATAAAAAAAAAATAAAAAAAAAAAATAATAATAATAATATAAAAAAAAACAAAAAATGTGAAAAAAGGACGGGAAAGCCAAAAGCAAATAAAAGCACGAACCGGAGGCAGGACCATTTTGGAGAAGCTAATCAGCCATACCATATTTAAGCTCTGATCAGCCAGGACAAGCATTGTTGTTTGAGGGGAGAAGGGGAGAGAGGGGAAAGGTGGGAGAGGGGGGAGAGAGGGGAGAGGGAGGGGAGAGGGCGAGAGAGGGAGAGGGGGGAGAGAGAGGGGAAAGGGGGAAAGAGGGGGGAGAGGAAGAGAGTGGGGAGAGGGAGGAAGGGGGAAAGAGGAGGGGGGGGGAGGGGGGGGAGGGGAAAGGGAAGTGGGGAGAGGGAGGAGAGGGAAAGATGGTAGGGGGGGAAGAGGGGGGAGGGGAAGAGAGAGGGGAGATAGAGGGGGTAAAGAGGGGGCAGGATGAGATATGGAGGACAAAGAGAGAGAAAGAGAGAGAGAGGGGAGAGAGAAGGGAATAGGGAGGAGAGAGAAGAAAAGAGAGAGAGAGAGAGAGAGAGAGAGAGAGAGAACGAGAATGGCCGAAAGAGAGAGAGAAAAGAGAGAGGGAAGAGAGGGGGTAAAAGGAAAAGGGGAAATGGAGGATGGGGAGGAGAAGAAAAAGAGAGGGACGGAGAAGTTTGATAAGCTGTAGAGGAAAAAAAATATTAAATGGTGATATGACGATTGGAATGTTTAGAATGATATGGACTGAAAGGGGGGGGGGGAGTACAGGGGGTAAGGGAAAAAAATGTTTTTGTCAACGTTTCTGGTGATTTTTCCCAAGATTTTTTATATTAAAAAGATAGTTGTAGTCACGTGCGTCTTCAGACCCGACCGAATCTCAAACTAGATTTTAGTACAAAAGTAGATAGATACAGAAAAGGCAAGATTAGAGAGAAACGAAAAAAAAACGAAATAAAAAAAAACGAAACAGATAGTAGATAAATACAGAAAAGGCAAGATTATAGAGAAACAAATAAAATAAAATAAAATAAGATAAAAACGAAGCAGATATAGATTTTCTTCATGAGGAATGAAATCGACGGAGGCAAAATCACGACATACAAAATAAATAGCAACTGAACCGCTCCACATCAGGAAGGAACAGTTCACAATCTCGAGAGCTTCTCCATAACCATTGTTCCTGAACGATAGCTAATGCATCTTTTTTTCTTTTTCTCTCTCTCAGTCCTTCTTCTTCTCGCTCGCTCGCTCTTTTTCTCGCCATCTTTCTCTCTCTTTCTTTCTCTTTGTCTGTTTGTCTGTCTGTCTGTCTGTCTCTGTCATCTGTCTCTGTCTCTCTCTCTCTCTCTCTCTCTCTATTTAGCAATATTTCTCCTATCTTTCTTCATGTCTTTCTTTACCTCATATCTCCTCGCGAGCGAGTAACTATAGATCTCTATCTCTATTAGTAAGACTGCTTCTCCCATCTCTCTCCTCTCTACTGTTCTCTCTCTTTTTCTTCTCTTTCTCTCTCTCTCTCTCCTCTTCACTCTCTCTCTCCTCTCTCTCTCTCTCTCTCTCCTCTCTCTCTCTCTCTCTCCTCTCTCTTCTATCTCATCTCTCTCTCTCTCTCTCTCTCTCTCACACACTCACTCTCTCACTCACTCGCTGATTAAAAACTCGAGCAATAGAAAGAAAGGGAATTAGCAAAGAAGACAATGAAGAAAGGCATAAAAGGGAGAAGGAAGGAAGGAGGAAGCGAGAGCAAGTGGGGGCGCAGTTGCTCATGAAGGTCGCTCTGGACATGAGGTGGGGGCGGGGGGTGGGGGGGGCGTCGTAACCTTCTATGCCCCGAAAAAAGAACTATTAATAAGTGAGGAAGACCCGCGGACGAGGGGGGAGGGGGAAAGGGAAAGGGGGAGGGGGAGGGGGAAGGGAGAGGGGGAGGGGGAAGGGGAAGGGAGGAAGAGGATAAGGAGGAGGAGGAGGAGGAGGAAGGAGATGATGGGGGGATGGGATGGGGGGGGGAGGAACGGGGAGGTGGAGGAGGAGGAGGAGGAAGAAGAGAGGACCCATAAGCCTCCCCTTCCCCTTTTCCCCATCACCGCTAAACCTCGCCCGCACCCTTGAGGATGGAGGACTGAGCGCCCCCCGTGTCTCCACTCGCAAGGCCTTCCGTGGGCGCCCTGGACACCCGACACCCGTCCGGCCGCCCGCCCGCCCGCCCGCCCGCTCGCCCCCGTCGCCTCTCGCGGGTATAAAATATTCCCTGAGTAGCGCTGGAGACACTTCGGTCTCTTCGCTGCACCTCTATTTCTTTGCCATCTTCAGGTAGCTCGATGTGAGTTTCTGCATGACTCATTCTGATAATGAGTCTTTAGGTTCAGATTTCTCTCTCTTGCTCATTCATGATCTCTCCTCTCTCTCTCTCTTCTCTCTCTCTATCTCTCTCTCTCTCTCTCTCCTCTCTCTGCTCTCTATCTTCTCCCTCCTCTTCTCTCTCTCACCCTCCCTCCCTTCCCTCCCTCCCGCCATCCCTCCTCCCTCCCTCCTCCCTTCCCTCTCTTCCCTCCCTCCCTCCCTCCCTCCCTCCCTTACTCCCTCCCTCCCTACTTCCCTTCCTTCCTTTACCACTGCAACTACCAATCTATCTAGCAATCTATTTCTCCCTCTCCTCCCCCTCTTTTCCCACCTCCTTCCTTCCATCCCTTCCCTCCTCTCTTCTCCCTTCCATTCCCCTTTCGCCGTACATCGCATTGCTTTCCAATTCTTTGTTTTTCGGAAGAAGAAGAAGAAAAAAAATACTTCCCTCCAATCGCTAACCTCGTCTCTATTCTTACACTTTTTCCTTACACCTGCGAGGGAGGGAGGGAGGGAGGGAGGGAGGGAGGGAGGGAGGAGAGGAGGGAGGGAGGGAGGGAGGAGGGAGGGAGGGGAGGGAGGGAGGGAGGTGGGAGGGAGGGAGGGAGGGAGGGAGGAAAGGATGAAAGAAAAAGAGAAAAAGAGGAAAGGAGAAATATAGATAGATAGATATAGATATAGATGTAATAGATAGGTAGATAGATAGATAGATAGATAGATAGATAAATAGATAGATAGATAAATAGATAGATAGATAAATAGATAGATAGATAGATAGACAGAGAGATAGCGAGAGAGATAGCGAGAGAGGCTAGCGAGAGAGAGAGCGGAGATGAGAGCGAGAGAGAGAGAGAAAGAGGAGAGAGGAGGGAAGGAGAGAGAGATGAGATGAGAGAGAGAGGGAGAGAGAGAGAGAGAGAGAGAGGGAGAGAGAGAGAGAGAGAGGGAGAGAGCGAGAGAGAGAGAGCGAGAGAGCACACCGCGGCCCAACAATACCTCTGGTCTTTTTATTGTATCTCCAAAACTCTTTTTGAGCCTTGTCTGTTGATTCTTCCACTTCCTTAGGCGGGTCAAGTCCTTTGGCCCTTATAATTATTGTCGGCAGAACTGGCAAGGGTTGTGTTGCGGCCTTTTGTGTCAGGCTCGCTCGTGCTACCCCCTCCCCCCCTGCCCCTTTTCCCTCCCCCTCCCCCCACCCTCCTCCCTGCCTAGTGTCCCCTTCTATCTTCCCCCGTCGCCTCCCTCCCCTCCCTCCCCCCCCCCCTATCTCTCTTGTGTTCCCTTCTACCCTCCTCCCCCGCGGTCCACTCCCCCCCCTTTCCACCTCCCCTTTCCTTATGTCTCCCCCCTTCCCTCTTACACCCCTCCCCTACCCTTCTCTCTCTCTCTCTCTTTCTCTCTCGCTCTCTCTCTCCGTCTCTTTCTCTCTCTTTATCTCGCCCGCCGGTGTGTGTTCGTATGTTTGTACGTGTCTCTGAGTTTCACTCACACCCCAAGGGCTGCGCCGGGGGGTTGGGGGAGGGGGAGGGAGTGGAGGGGGGTAAAGACAGGTAGTGGGGGAGAGGAGAGGACTGGATAAAGGGGGGGGGGAGGGAGACTGAACGGAGAATCACGGTGAGTCATATCAGAGCAATTCCAAGTAAAAATCCTTATGTAAACTCGAGATCTTGTGACGATGGTGTACGAAGGACTAAAATTATTATCATTCTTTTTTCTCTTTCTCTTTCTCTCTTTTCCATAAATTCAAAAAAGAGAGAGAGAGAGAGAGAGAGAGAGAGAGACTCACACAGCGACTCAAAATAAACTCGCAACGACTGGGGACCGACGTCAGCACCTCCCCCCCCCCTTCTTCACCCCTTCCCCCCCTTCTGCACCCCCTCCCCTCCCCCCTCCTCCCCCCGCGCACGCCACTCGCACCCGGGCGACATCTGGACTATAATTTATGAAAAATATGTATGTCATTTCGGAAAAAGTGTATTGTTATCCGGGGGAAGAAGGGGGATGGGGAGGAGGAGGAGAGGGGAGGAAGAAGAAATGGGGGGAAGGGGGAGGGAGGGAAGGGGGAGGGAGAGAAGGGGGGATGAGAGAGGTGGAGGAGTAGGAGGAGGAGGAGGAGGAGCGAGGAGGCGAGGAGGAGGAGGAGGAGGCGGAGGAGGAGGAGGAGGAGGAGGAGGAGGAGGCGGAAGAGGCGGAGAGGAAGAGGGCGGTAGGAAGGGGGGGGGGGGGTGGGGGAAAAAATGTTTTAAGGGGGCGGAGGGAGAGTAGGCCGGAGGAGAGTAGGCGGCGGAGGAGGAGGAGGAGGAGGAGGAGGAGGAGGAGGAGAGGAGGAGGAGGAGGAGGAGGAAGAGGAGGGGGGGTAAGGGGGGAACAAAATAGCCCGCATTGTTTTGGATGACAAGAGAAGGATGCTTGAGTCGAACATTCTGACATCACCCTAGAAGACTAATGAACTAAGGGCCAAATTCCTCTGTCCCGCCCCGGTGTTAGTTAGACGTCACTTTAAATAGGGATGACTGAATGTACAAGTCGCGTGTGTACCAAGGGGGTGCATATACGTACGCACACGCACACGCACGCACGCACATGCTCCTTACCGAGAAATATGAATATAGAGAAAGTACAACTTGTATAAATCTATCATAAATTTACTCTCTCTCTATCCCTCTCCCCCCTCTCTCTCTCTCTCCTCTCCTCTACTCTTCTCTCTTTCTCTCTCTCTCTCTCTCTCTCTCTCTCTCTCCCTCCCTCCCTCCCTCACTCGCTCTCTCTCTCTCTCCTCTCTCTCTCTCTCTCTCTCTCTCTCTCTCTCTCTCTCTCTCTCTCTCTCTCTCTCTCTCTCTCACTCTCTCTCTCTTTCCTCTCTCACTTCTCTCTCTCTCTACTCTCTCTCTTCTCTCTCTCTCTCTCTCTCCCCCCCCACTCATCTTCTCTCTCTCTCCTCTCTCTCTCTCTCACTTCGTGTATTCGGAAAGCCAATAAAACCTCCGAGAATTACCAGGTCCCGAGGGCGGCTGTGTCTGCGTCCCGAGGCGGAGCAGCTCGGCCGTTTGGGTCACCTATAAAAATCCTTGATAAAGCCGTAGATAACGTCGCAGATAAGGTGGCGCGCGACGGAGAGCAAGGCCATCTATCTAGCATCGGGATGTTCAACAAAAGACTAGAATATTTAAGGAATTTAAAAGTTGCCATTTTTTACGATGATCCTACCCGGGCCCTGCGTGCGCCGATTTTAAGTTTGAGCGAAAGTCCGCGCCCGCGGCTCCCCTCGCGTCTGTTAAGGTTCAACGGGGGGGGGCCCTGGGGCCCTGCAATAGCACGGCTGCCTGGATGGCCTTCGAGCCCGGCGTCGTTGGCGTTGATTTTCCGTTTTGAATGCCAACTTTCTTTTGCCCCCCCCGGGTAGTACCCGCCTAGCCGTTTGTGTGTGGATCAAAATGGTGCCGATGAGAAAACTTGCAGTTCCTCAAAGTCACAGTTTAAGGGAAATATTACTAGTAGGTGTGGTATACCCCCCCCCCCTCTCTCTCCTCCCCTTCCTCGTCCTCCTCCCCTCCCCCCCTTCCCTCCAACTTCTTTTATCCTCTCCGCTTTCCTCCTCTACCCTCTTTTTTACTGTTATTCGTCTTTATTTATTATTTTGCTCTCTATTTTTCTCTTTTTTTATCATCATCATCGTTGACCTTTATTTATTTTCCTTCTCCTCCTCCTTCTTTTCTCACTCCCTCTCTTTACTATCTTCCTAGGCGCCCATCTATATATCTGTTTCTCCCCGATATCTATCTCTCAATGCATCCACGTACCTATAAACTTTCCCTTAAATTCACTCATTCCATTTTCGTATCCTACTTCCCCTCCTCTCACCCCTCCCCTCATCCCCTCTCACCCCTCCCCTCCCTCCACTTTACCTTCCCTCCCTCCACTCTCACCCTTCCCTCCCCTCCCCTTCCCTTCACTCCCTTCTCCCTATCCCCTTCCCTCCCTCCCCTCTTCCCTTCCCTCCCTCCCCTCTCCCTTCCCTCCCTCCCCTCTCCCCCTCCCTTCCCCTCTCCCTCTCCCCTTCCCTCCCTCCCCTCTCTCCCCTTCCCTCCCTCTCCCTCACCTCTCCCCTTCCCTCCCTCTCC
>NC_051424.1:3412135-3424635 GCF_015228065.2 Penaeus monodon | reverse complement strand
GAGATAAAGATGGGGGTTGGGGAAAGGGGAGGAGAGAGTGGGTGGAAGACGGAAGGAAGGAGTGAGAGGGGAAGGGGAAGAGAAGGTTGAAAGGAGGAGGGATAGAGAGGGGAGGGGAGGAAAGGGGGAGGGGGAGATGAAAGGAGGAGGAGAAGGAATCCCCTTTCTTTTCTCTCTCTCTCTCTCTCTCTCTCTCTCTCCTTCCTTCCTTTTTTCCCAAGTTCGTTCTTACTAGATATTTTTTTTATCTTTTTTTTTTTTTCTCGTTGTCTATTTCATCCTTTGATCTTTACTTTTCTTTGGCGATATGGATTTATTTTACTTGACCTGATTCTGTTTTGTTTCTGCTCCTGCCGAAATTGTATTTATGTCTGTGATCTTAGACTAGAGAAATTAACACATATATGCGAGTGTACCTATTAATCTATCTTTCTGTCTATCTGTCTATATCTATCTATTTATCTATTTATCATCTATCTATCTATATATCTGTCTTGATATCTGAACATATGTGTATAATTTATATAGTACATTTCCACGCCTGTATTCTCTTATATTTAAAAGTAACTGATAAGATTATAGCGATTAATAATCATAACGACACTTACAATGATCCTTATAACGAAGCTATTAACAAAAATCATTGTAGTAGTAGAAAAAAAACCCCACCAAACATTTCAATAAGGGGGATGCCGAACCCCAACAACAACAACAACAATAATAACAACAACAAAAACAACAATAACAACAACAACAACAGCGACAGCAAAAAAAAAAAAAACAACAACAAAAAAACCCAAAAACAACCAAAAACAAAAACAACAAAAACAACAACAAAAAACAAAACAGCAACAACAACAAAAACAAATAAATTCGAAATGAGGCAACAATCACGGGCAGTGAAAATAAGGAGCATCCGACCAGAGTTAGGGAGAGTAGGGGGGGAGGGAGGGAGGGACGAAGGGAGGGGTTATAGGGAGGTAGGGGGGGAAGAAGGTGCCAGGAGTGCCGGGAGTGCCAGAGTGTGAAGGTTGGCGGCGCATTAACACTCCAGAGGGAGTCAATCCGAATGCCCTGCTAGGTGGAAAAGATAGGCCTGTACTCCCCTAGTGAAGCGTGTGTGGAGGAGGAGGAGGAGGAGGAGGAGGAGGAGGAGGAGGAGGAGGAGGAGGAGGAGGAGGAGGAGGAGGAGGAGAGGAGGAGGAAGAAGAGGAGGAGGAGGAAGAGGAGGAGGAGGAAGAGGAGGAGGAGGAGGAGAGGGAGGAGGAGGAGGAGGAGGAGGAGGAGGAAGAGGAGGAAGAGGAGGAGGAGGAAGAGGAGGAAGAGGAGGAGGAGGAAGAGGAGGAAGAGGAGGAAGAGGAGGAAGAGGAGGAAAGGGAAAGGAAGAGGAGGAGGACGAGGATTGGTAGAAGAAAGGGCGGGGGGTGATGGAGCAGGAGGGAAGGCGGAAGAAGGGAGATGGAAGGAAGGAGAAGGAAGAGGAGAATTAAGAGGGGAGGGTAGATGGAAAAGGAGGAGATGGAGGAAGACGGGAGATGGAGGAGGAGAATGGAGAGAACGAAGAGGAGGAGGAGGACTGAGAGAAGAAGGGAGATGGGGGATAGAGAAGGAAAACGATGGGAAAGGAATATCGATAAAGGAGAGAGATAGATGGAATTAGAAATAATGAATGATGAAGACGGGAGGTAGAAAGGGGAAGAGGAATCAGGGGATCGAGGTTAATATACACAAGGAATAAAAACAAAGAGAAAGATTAGAAGGTGAGAAAAGAGAGAAAGGAAAACAGATTAGAATGACGAACAATAAATAGGCGACACGAAATCAAAAGAAGAAAAAAAAAAAGAAAAAAAAAGAAAATACTAGTGATTATGAACGCGTAAAATAACAATCACATATCCCCTTGATATGTGGATGACGTCACCCTATAACGTCAGTGACATCGGCTAATGTCACATACGTCACATGACAGCATATGACGTCACAGTACCTACACCAACGAAATTCAACAAACATTGCCAAAAAGCACATAATTAGTTCCGGGTTGCGTATCTGTCTCAAAGAAAAAAACAAAAAAAATGGAGGAAAAAAAAAAACAAAGAGAGAGAGAGAAAAAAAGAGAGAGAAAAAAAAACCGAGTACAGATAAGAAGAAAAGCCTAAAAGAAGAAAGAACGAAAAAAAAAAAAAAAATGCATATACCCCACCCCTGTGAAGCCGCGAAATATTCTTGGTGTATCTTGAGAGGTGTTATTAACTTTTTTTTAGGGGGGGTTGTGGGCAGAAGGCGTTTTCCCTGTGTTGTTGTTTTAGTGTGGCGTCGCTGGTGGCTTTGGGTGCCGTGTTCACGCCTCGGGCCGTCATAAGGTGATGAGGCTGTGATTATACACACGCGCGTGCATGTACACGCATGACAGGATCGGGGGCGGAAGGCCGGGGGGGAAGGGTGGGGGGAGGATCTTGTTGTTGTTTTTTGTTTTTTAGCGTTTTTAGGGGATATTGTTTGTTCGTAAATTTTGGTTTTCTTTGTTGTTTCTTGCTTAGAGGGAGAGAGATTTTGTTTGTTTGTTTGTTTGTTATATGTATTATTATGGTTTGTTTTTCCGTGTTATAGTTATTTGTCTTTTTTTGTGGGATTTTGCTTTTCTTTGTAGTTGTTTTTTGTTTTGTTTTTTTGGCTTTGTTTCGTATTAGGCTGCTTGATTGCTGTGATATCTTTGATTACTTATCCTCTTGTCAGAATAACAGAGGCGGGTGTATCTGTAGCTCGATAGATATAGAGATACAGACACATGCATAGCTATGCACGTGCATAGTCTATCAGGGCAATAGCTCGTCCAGACACACACACACACACACACACACACACACACACACACACACACACACACACACACACACACACACACACACACACACACACACACACACACACACACACACAAACACACACACAGCCGCACCGCACATCAGCATTCGCACTCAATCCCGGAGGTGTCAGCGAGAGGTCACGGGAGAGGGGGAGGAAAGGGAGAAAAGAGGCAGGGAGGGAGGGAGGGAGGAAGGAGGGAGGGAGGGAAGGGTTTAGGAAGGGAGGGAGGGAGGGAGGGAGGGGTGGGAGGGCGACGGCGACGTTCTTCCAGCGCCTTCTCCTCTCGCCCTCCGCCGTCAGAGCGAGCGCCAGGACGCCGTCGCCGCCGTGATCAAACGAAGCCCCAAATGGAACACTGATCACTCGTCCGAAACCGTCCATTACATATATCGGCTGATGGCTGGAGGTGCCCCGTTGTTCACTCGCGCGGGGGGGTGGGCGGGTGAGGGTGAGGGGGAGGGGGACGACGTGGAGGGCGGCTCTTCGCACAAGGACCCCTTCCCCCTCCTTCCCCTCCTGCCCCTTCCCACCCACCCCTCGGGAGGGTGAGGAGAGAAAGAGTGCGTTCGGGCCGCTGTGAAAAGAAAAGAAGGAGGAGGAGGAGGAGGAGGAGGACTGGGTGAGGGGGTAGGGGAGGAAGAGGAGAGAGCGAGAGAGAGAGAGAGAGAGAGAGAGAGAAGGAGGAGGGGGGGAAGGGGGAAGAGGACGGAGGGGGGGAGAGGAACTGTTTTTCCCAAAAGAAGAGTCGACTTATTTTCCCTCCCGCGGCCCCGGACGCATAGTGGTAACTGAGAAGAGGGATTTTTGTCCGAGTTTTGTAGGTAGGAGTTTGGAGCCCGAGTTCCATTAAGGAAATTATAATATTCAGGCGACGGCGGCGGTAGCGGGACTCTTGTTTACACCCAACAAAGTCTCCAGGGCTGTGAAAGTAATGACTCCCCGTCCTGAAAGGATTCTCAGCTCGTTTCATGTTTACAATTATTCTTCGGCTTTACAATACGGGCGTCATTCAGGCCTCTAGACCTCGGAGATCCGACGAGTCACGGGGCCAGGCTGCTTTATCTGTCTCGCGGGGCGCCGCCGCGTGCCGTGGGACCTTTCTTCATCGCCCGGGACTTTCATTCGTCGCGGGACTTTCATTCGTCGCCCGGGACTTTCATTCGTCTGCTGGGAAGTTTCTTCATCGCCCGGGACTTTTCTTCATCGTTCAGGACCTTTCGTTGACGTCCGGGGAATTTCTTGGAGTCATGAGAGTTGCATCATCTTTTGCGAGATTTCTTCGCCTTCGGAAAGTATTTTCTTCGTCTCTCGGGACATTTTTACCGTCTTCGTGGAATTTCTTCGTCTCTCGAGACCTTTTCTTCGTCTTTAGGAAACTTTCTTCGTCCTTGGGACCTTTCCCTTGTCTTCAGGGAACTTTGTTGACCTTCCGTGATCTTACGTAGTCCCGAGGACCTGCCCTGCACAACGAAACTTTTCTTCTCCTCCCGAAGGAGTTTCAGATCTGTATAGCGACCTTTTTTCTTCTCTCTCTCTCGAGGGTATCGCCCTCGTCACCTGGAGGACCTTCTTGTCGACCTGTGAGCTTGACCTTTCCGACGCCCGGGGATCTTTTCCTGGCTCTCTCGGGGTCCGCGAGTGTTGCAGGATCTTTCTTGTCACTCGGGACATTTTTTTCTTTTTTCTAGATTCATTCCTTGGATTCGTCGGGGTTTTACTCCTGTGCTTGTTTTGTGTGTGTGTGTGTATGTGTGTGTGTGTGTGTGTGTGTGCGTGTGTGTGCGTGTGTGTGCGTGTGTGTGTGTGTGTGTGTTTAAACCTTTGTATGTGGCTCTCTTGTTATATATGCATGGGTGTGTGCCTATGAGAGAAAATATGCAAACCAAAGTTTATAGTTGCATGCACGTGTGTGCTTGTGCTAAAATCATCCATCTTCACAACGTAATCATAATGTCGGTTTGGCAGACATTTCCCCCCTCCCCCTCTTTCCCTTTTCCCCCCGTTCCTCCCCCTCTTCCCTCTCCCCTTCTCCCCTTCCATCCCCTCCTTCCCTCTTCCTCTTCTCCCCTTCTATCCCCTTCTTCCCTCTCCCTCTTCTCCCCTTCCATCCTCCCCCCCACCCCCCATTTGCCTCTCCCTCCTCTCCCCTTCCCCCCTCCCAGCTTTCGCACATTTTCATTACTGCTTATTATATATTTATGTATTTATATTTGGGTAAAGCGGCTCGCGCGGGCAGCCGGCGGGGCTTGGGACGGCCGGGATGCGTATAATGGCTTTTATAGAAATATTGTGGCGTGTCAGGTAAGACTTTATTGCTTACCGATGGTTGTAACGCCCCGCTTTACGGCCAATAGAGAGAGTAGAGGAGGGAGGATGGCATATGGCCGCGCCTCCTGATGCCCGCTGCTCTTGGCACCCGAGCGGTTCTGGCCCTGGCACGCTTGGCTTGCCTCCCCTTGGCTTCCTCTTCCCCTCCCACACCTCCCTCGGTTCGTCTTCCCCTCTCCTACTCCTTCGGTTCATCTTCCCCTCTCCTACTCCCTTCGGTTCCTCCTTCCTCTTCCTCCTCCTTCGGTTCCTCTTTCCCTCCCCTTCCTCTTTCGGCCCCCCCCCCTCCTTCGGTTCCTCCTTCCTCCCCTTCCTCTTTCGGTTCCTCCTTCCTCCTTCCTCCTCCCCCTTCCTCCTCTTCCTCTCCTTGAGCTTCCCTTTCTTCTATCTCCCCTTAAGCTCCCCTTTGCGCCTCCTTCCCCTTCATTTCTGCTTTTCTCCCTTCCTCCTTTTATTGCCCTCTTCTTCATCTTCTTTCGCTTCTCCTCTCTCGTATTTTCTGCTAAACGTATTTCATTTGTGTTCCTTGTGATTTTTCCTTATTTTTGCTATTATTATCATCATTATTTTGTTGTTTCAAGTGCTAATAATAATTAATTATTATCATTATTGTCGTTATTATTTTAATTATTATTATTGTTACCATTATTACTGTTATTGTTTTGTTGCTGTTACTACTACTACTACTACTACTACTACTACTACTACTACTACTACTACTACTACTACTACTACTACTACTGCTATCATCATTATCATCATCGTCATGACTATTATTGTTATTACTATTTTATTATTATTATCATCATCATTATTATTATTATTATTATTATTATTATTATTATTATTATTATTATCATTATTATTATTATTATTATTATTATTATTATTATTATTATTATTATTATTACCATTATTATTACCTCTACCTCCTGCTCTTGGCTACGTAATGTCATATATCATTTTCTTCTTTTCCTCATTCCTCGTTTCTCCTCCTCCTCCGCCCCCTTCTCTTTA
The DNA here is from genome assembly GCF_015228065.2 of Penaeus monodon. Classification (NCBI taxonomy): domain Eukaryota; kingdom Metazoa; phylum Arthropoda; class Malacostraca; order Decapoda; family Penaeidae; genus Penaeus; species Penaeus monodon. The sequence continues at coordinate 3,418,422 of NC_051424.1, read as the reverse complement.
TTTTCCTTTGCCGTTCTTCCTCTTCTGCATCTCCGTCTCTTCCTCACCCCCCCCCCCATATCACCATCACTGATAGTGACGAGAAAGTGATGGAGAGGTTTTGGGGGGATGCGAGGGGCGGGCATAAGGGGGGGGGGGTCATGTAGGCTCGTGGGGTTGCAGCAAAGGGGGGAGGGGGGGAGGGAAAGGAAGAGTGGGGAAGGAAAGAGAAGAGTGAAGAGGAAGGGAGAGGATGGTTGAAGAAGGGGGGGGGGGAAGGAAAGGGAAGAGAGGGGAGAGAGTGGAGAGGGAGACTAGACAGGGTTAGAGGGGAACTGCCCTCCCCCCCCTCCTCCTCCTCCTCCTTCAGCTTCCTCCTCTTCTGGTCATGTAAATATATGCAGATGAGGGGAGCTCTGGGGGCGCGCTTTGGCGAACGCGTGGATGACCCGCCGTGACCTTCAGGCCTAGCTGCTCGGCCCCTCCGTGACCCCCAGATGACCCAGGACGAAAGCCTGAACGGCTAAGCCTCTGACCTCCTTTGGAAGTGTTTCGGGCGCGTGTGGCTGACCTGGGTCGGAGCATGACCTCCAGGCGACCTCGGGGGGTCTTTTGACCTCCGGCCGGCGACGTCGAGGAGGCAGCCGCGCCGCCCCGCTCCCGCCGGGGAACATAATCGCCTCGAGAATTTTAAGCGAAGTTATTTCACGTCGTTAGATCATATATTGGTCTTTATAGCTGGTCTTTACGGCGCGCGGATGATCGATTCAGAATATATATACAAGTTTGTATAGAGAGACGTGAGTCGGGGCTTCCTGACGCTGCCGCTGGTCTCCTTCCAAGCTGGCTCGTCCCCCCCAGGGCTTCTCGGGGGCTCCCGAAGCCTTCAGGCACACTTCAGATCGCCCTGCCTCCCTACCAGCACCCGAAACCCTTCCCGAAGCCCTCCGGCGGTCTGTTAGCACCCTTCTGCGCCTCTCCTTCGCCCCATCTTCCTCCCTTCCTCTCCCTACCCCCCCACTGCACCCCTCCTTCCCCCCTCTCCTTTCCCCCTCTCCTTTCCCCCTTTTCCTTTCCCCCTTTTCCTTTCCCCCTTTCCTTTCCCCCTCTCCTTTCCCCCTCTCCTTTCCCCCTCTCCTTTCCCCTTTCCTCTCCCTCCCTCCCCGTTCCTCCCTACTCCATACCACCCCCTTCCCTCCCTCCTACCTTCCTGTCCCGCGCAAGTGAAGCCTTCAGTGTCTGTGGCCGAGGATTTGTCTTCCGAGCGAGAAGTGTGTGCGTGTGGCTGTCCCGAAGAGGCAGACGAAGGCCTTCTCAAGCGGAGAAGCGTTTCGTGCGGTACAGGGTTTCCAAGGGGGTTCCGGGAGGTTTCCGCGGCCGAATGAGCGGGGTTTCCGCGGCGAAGGATTGCGTCGTGGATTTCCATTTTTTTTTTACTTCGGCCTTTCTCCGTTATTCATTTCGTCCTATTTCTCCTTTGTTACTTTACACGTCTCTCTCTCTCTCTCTCTCTCTCTCCTTCTCTCTCTCTCTCTCCTTCTCTCTCTCTCTCTCTCTCTCTCTCTCTCTCTCTCTCTCTCTCTCTCTCTCTCTCTCTCTCTCTCTCTCTCTTTCTCTCCTCTTCTCTCTCTCCTCGCGCCCTCGCTCTCTATCTTTCCACGCCCTTGAGAGTACGAATCTTATAACCCTCAACTTCCTTCGTCTTCTATCCTCGCCCCGACCCTTCCTGGTCTTCCATACTTCCCTTCTTTCTCCTCAAACCCCAAAGCGCCTCTCTTTCTATGCTCATTCTCTTCTTCTTCTCTCTCTCTCTCTCTCTCTCTCTCTCTCTCTCTCTCTCTCTCTCTCTCTCTCTCTCTCTCTCTCTCTCTCTCTCTCTCTCTCTCTCTCTCTCTCTCTCTTCTTTTTTCTTTCTTTCTCTCTTAGTCTCTCCCTCTCTCTTTCTCCTTGCTCCCATCCCATCCTCCTCTTTTACCTTCCCGTCTCTTTCTTTTAATCCCTATTTCTTTCATTTATTTTTCTTTTGCCCTCTTTCTCACGTTCTTCTTTTTTATTTTCCTTTTCCTCACGTTCATCCTCTTTTTTTCATTTCCTCTTCTATAACTTTCCTTCCTCTCCTTCCCCACTTCCTCTTCCTCCTCCTCCTGCTCCTCCTCCTTTCTCACCTCTACCCTTTTCTGTTTTCCCCTATGATTGCTTCCCCTTTTCCCTACTCTCAAGTCATACCCTGTCCTTCCATTCTCTTCCCCTCTCCTTCCCTTGTCACTTCCCCTCTCTTTTTCCTTTCCTTCTGACGGGCTAAGAGTGTCCCGACGCTAACTCCACGACAAGCTCACTAATTACCATCTTTGGCGACCGAGACGAACCGCTCGCTTGGTCGTTCTGCGGTCGTCGTCTTCGTTGTTATCATATGCGATTACCGTCTTGTCGTGTGTTCTCCTGGAGGTCGTGAAGGCGCGGTCGTCAGGCGGGCGGGCGGGCGGGCAGGCAGGGCGGCCGACGTCCCCGCCAGGACGTGGGGGAGGGCAGGGCAGGGCGGCCACACTCAGGCTTGTCAAGGACTAATATTGTTCCTGTGTCGGGCCGCCCGCACGGAACGACGCCTCCCCCCCTCCCTCCCTCCCTCCTCCACCCAAGCCCTCCGCTGCCCCCTTTCCCTCTTCCCTTCTTCCCCTCTTCGCCCCCTCCTTCACCTCCCCCACCTGCCCCAGAAGGGGCCCCGTCACGGTGGTGTGAAAGCCAGGGTCGCGGAGGGGAGCTTTTTGACTCTTTATGAGAGGGTTCTTGACGGTGGTTCTCATGGTTCTGTAGACACCAGGACGCGCTTAGGGGTGTGAGGGAAGCGCCTTCACGCCTTGCAAGGGCTTCTGTACGATTCGTCTTGTTTATAGGTCTAACGCACCTTCTCGCGGTACAGTCGCAGTTTTACACTTTACTTTGCATTCACCCTTGCTTTTCTACCGTTCTTCCTTACATCTAGACTGTCTGTATTATGGACGCACTTCTACACCATACAATTGTTTTTTTCCTTGCACGTTTTACCTCTTGTCATGCATTCCCCGGTGTACATTCTCTTCCTTGCAAGAGAGAGAGAGAGAGAGAGAGAGAGAGAGAGAGAGAGAGAGAGAGAGAGAGAGAGAGAGAGAGAGAGAGAGAGGAGAGACGGTGAGTGGACTCTATGTTTCATGATGGTCGATAACGTAACCTCATGCAGCAAAAACTAGCCAGCACTTCCGTAACGGGCCTCACGCGCGCACTCCTTCATTACTACCTATTTATGGCCTCGTCTCGTCTCGACACAGATTCCTGGGGCCTTCCTGGCTCTGTCTCGGGTCGGCCTGGAATGCGTCTCAGGTCTTCGGAGTCGGGAGGCGAGGGCCGGTGCGGGCGAGGATAACTCTCTCTCTCTCTCTCTCTCTCTCTCTCTCTCTCTCTCTCTCTCTCTCTCTCTCTCTCTCTCTCTCTCTCTCTCTCTCTCTCTCTCTCTCTCTCTCTCTCTCTCTCTCTCCTCCTTCTCTCCCTCTCCTCCTTCTCTCCCTCTCCTCCTTCCCTCCCTCCCTCATTCCTTCCCTCCTCGCCTGGCACATGCTAACCTCAGCACCCTGCCTTATATCTCAATTCATGCAATACACACTTGCATCAGAATTCAATGCGAATTGCTTAAAAACAACTGGCAAGAATTATACGTTCTCTGTCGCTCTCGTTCTTTCTTTGTTCTTTTATATATATATATGTATATTATAATATATATATATATATATATATATATATATATATATATATATATATTATATATAATATATAATATATATATATATATATATTATATATATATATATATATATATATATATAATATATATATATATATATATATATATATATATTATATATCGTCTTTTTTCTAAACCTGAGTCTGTGTTTATTCGTTCTTCCTCTCTTCTTCTTTCTCTGGCTGTTTGTCTTTACATTTCTCTATCCTCTTCTCTGATTGTCTGTTCGGCGTCACCTCTCTCCATTTCTCTCTCTCTCTCTCTCTCTCTCTCTCTCTCTCTCTCTCTCTCTCTCTCTCTCTCTCTCTCTCTCTCTCTCTCTCTCTCTCTCTCTCTCTCTCTCTCTCTCTCTCTCTCTCTCTCTCTCATTCTCTCCTTCCCTTTAGCTTTCTATCTCTCTTTGTCGTTTCGTGGCTTTCCGGTTAGCTGTCTGGCTGTTTATCTACCTATCTATCTGTCTATCTGTATCTATCTATCCATCTTCCTTCGCCTTTTTTCTCTATCTCTCTGCCTTTCTCCCACCATCATCTCATCATGTTCCCAGAAAAAGGACTTTACTAATTCATCTGTGCTAAATTATTCAGGTTTGACCATCACATGAAGTGTGAGGAGCAGTAACTGATGGGCGGGTAACAATGTGTGCGTGCGTGTGCTCATGCTCGCCTCGTGTACACGTCCATGCCTTCTTATGTACGCGCGCGGAGATACACACCGAGACACAGGCATACATGAACACACGCACGCACAAAGACACGCACAAAGACGCAAACACACATAGGCTGACACACACATAGGCAGACACACACATAGACACACACACACACACACACACACACACACACACACACACACACACACACACATACACACACTACCTGGTGTGCATGGGTGTCGTGAAATCATCTCTCTAAATGTGTGCCGCTTCGTATGTGCGTTTCCATGTGCACATATGAAAGCTCGCGTCTTGTGTACAAGCCTGTGTGCGTTCGCTAGTTGGCGTGTGCGAAAGGTGGCGTGCACACATGGCGTGCGTACATGAGAAGTGTGCGTGCATGGCTCCTTGGCCGGGGTGTGCGTGCCACTGGGTTTATAGTTTAATCAAAGCATGGGACATAAGACCCTAAAGGCACTTATAAAAGCATCTTCTTAGACTAAACTCTCGTCTTATATAAAGTGTTTGATTAACTTTTGACTCCTTGGATTTTTTTTTTTGCTCTCTCAGAGAAAGAGAAAGGGGAAATAATTAATAATTAAAAAAGAGGAAAAGAAAGGAAAAGAAACATTTGAACAATTTTGTCAGATGCGAAAATACGAGCTGTTGCATGTCCTTATTTTTATTTATCTTTTTTACGTCGGTTGTTGCAGATGCCTTGAAGAAAACAACACATCGCAGAGGGGTTATTACGGGTTCGTTTTCACCGACTCGGTCTAATCCACGGAAGGCCGTAATTAACTTAAACGCGGGTTGTCGTCCCATAGAGTTTAAGACCAATATTTCCAGCCTGTTGATAGCGCGGATGATAATCCCTGGGCAACAAGCGAGAAACATGTTATGCCGAGCCCTTGTGGAGACTGGCCATACGGGTGATATTTGCGGGTTGACCGGTTTTACCTTCACCCGCGGAAGACGCTCAGCCGAGGGTCGAAGTGAGCAAGGAAAAAAGACGGATTGTGAAAGCGACTGTTAATGATAAAGCTGAGTGAGTGAGTTGGCGCTGGACTTGATCGTAACTGCATCAAGGAGGAAACGTCTCTGTGAAAAAATATTCTGAGTGAAGGATCTAGTTCACTTCAAGAGCGCAGCAGGTGAAACCGGCTGACGGGAAATGGAAAAAAAAAATATTTGCACTGTTTCGGCGAGGAGGTCGCTGACTACTTCACCTTTTTTCACCTGGCGGCAGAACCTTCACCTGGACATTGCTTGCTCTCGCCTGCTTTTAACTCATTGAATAATGGAAGGTTATAGTCACCTTAAGGAGCTGGAAGCCGGAATGTTAGCTTCTCTTGCTTGGCGCAGTTGCTGATGCCTGGGTGGCTAAGGGTCATTTCTTTGGGTTGTTGTCGTAGGAGTGTCGACCGCAAGGATTACGCTGCAATGTTTTTTAATTTGGTGAAATGTACTTTGGGGGAGCTGTATGATTTTCATTGGGATTTTATATTTTTTGAACAGTAACCGTTGACATGCACATGCAACTTGTTCACTCACTCACTCACTCACTCACTCCTCCTCACTCTCTCACTCTCTCACTCACACACACACACACACACACACACACACACACACACACACACACACACACACACACACACACACACACACACACACACACACACACACACAAAGCAAACGCAAACACACACACGCACGCACGCTGCCGTCGCCATTTTGTTGGCTGGAAGAGCGCAGTGACCTCCCCTCTCCCTCCCTCCCTCCCTCTCTCCCTCCCCACGCCTCCCTCCTTCCCTCCCCACCCCTCGCCACCCACGCTGTGCTGAAAGACACAGCCGTTCCAAGTGTTTATATAATATATTTTGA
>NC_051424.1:3402135-3407135 GCF_015228065.2 Penaeus monodon | reverse complement strand
GAAAGAAGAGAGGGAGGTAGCCTAGGAGAGAAGAACGAGAGGGGAGATGAGGAATAAAAGGAGGTGGAGGAAGAGGGAAAGAAGATGGAGCAAGAGGATGAGGGGTGTAAGAAGAGGAGGAGAAAGATTCCTGGTAATACTTAGAGATCCAAACAGTGACTTAGACCAGCCCTAACGATGTTATTTACAGCAACCTTAAGGTATTGGTCGAAAGGCAGTTCCCGGATAGAGAACATAAGTAAATTGAAGAGAGAGAGAGAGAGAGAGAGAGAGAGAGAGAGAGAGAGAGAGAGAGAGAGAGAGAGAGAGAGAGAGAGAGAGAGAGAGAGAGAGAGAGAATGAAAAAAAAGAAATATATATATAGAGAGAGAAGAAAGAGAAGAGAAGAGAAGAGAAGAGAGACAGAGAGAGAAAGAGTGAGGATGCCAAAGGAGGCTCTGGTGGGCGGTGATGCGGTGATGCTGTGATCTGCGTCTCCTCATCTCCCTGCCTCCGAATGGCCGGTCTGAGGTGATGCTCGATTGCCCAACAGCTTGATTGCTGGTCTGTGTAGGAACTCGTCGGTTCAATTGTTCAACTGTTCACCTGTTCTACTGTTCGATTGCTCTCTTTCAGTTCTGTTCATCTGTGCATCTGCTCCGTTGTTCAGTGTTGTTACAGGCATATCGGTTTTGACTTCTGTTTCTTAGCTTTTTGAAGTATGGTTTATCTAATTTTGTTGTTTTTTCCTGTGTGTGTTTTGTTCTTAATATTCTCCGCCATTCTTTACCTATTCTCCTCGTTCTTCCTATTCCTTTTCATCTTCAAATTCCTAGTGTGCTCGTTTCTCCTATAACCTCCATTCTGCTCCTCCTCCTTTTCCTTTCGGCTCCTTCCTCCCACCCTCCTCCTGTCACCCTAGCCCCTACCCTCTACCCCCCCCTGCCCAACCCCAGCCAACCACCAAAGAGAATCCTCCCCCCCCTTTCCCCCCCCCTCCTTCCCTCCCTCCAACTCCCCCCTCCCTCCCTCCCCACCGCCGTCAGAAGCTTCTGGGCTTACACTAACTATTGAGGATTTTTGCCCTCGCTTGCGTCCCGGTACACGATCTGATTACAATTATCATGGCACAATTAGGCAGTTTGGGCGGTCCCTAATTGCTCTAAAGCTGCATAAAAAAGGCGGTTAATAAAGACGCGAAATCTGCAGTTTATCGGAAACCTATGAAGGACCCGAAGCCAGGCGGGGTACTGTTACATGGGGGGGAGGGGAGGGAAGGGGAGGGGACGCTGTCACAGCCGGGATATGGGGGGAGGTGGGAGGGGGGGAGGGGGTATGGAATACAGGGTGGATGGGCGAGGGTAGTATAGGAGATGGGGGGGGGGGGGTTGCTTGTTCTCTTGTGGGGCTCATAACACTGCCAGTCTCTGTACACACGTACATTTTGTGCGTGTGTAGGGGGGGGGGGGGGGGGGGGAGAGGGTATGTATGTGTGGATATGTAGTGTAGAGATGTATGCATATATATTTTTGTTTATATACTCTTACGTGTGTTGCATATTGATGGGGATATTGATGTACGTATTTGTATGCTTGTGAATATGCATACATAAGAATGTAAATGTGTATATATATATCTATTTATAGGTATACAGATTCGCACACGTAAACAGGTTGATATAATATACTTGCACACAAACAACACACACACACACACACACACACACACACACACCCACACATACACAATCACAATCACACACACATATACACACAATCACACACGCACAATCACACACACACACACACACACACACACACAATCACACACACAATCACACATACACACACACAATCACACAAACACACAGTCACATACAATCATAGACACACACACGCACACACACACAATCACACACGCACACACACACACACACTCACTCACATACAATCCCAGACACACAAACCGTCCCCACCTCCCCACCTTCCCTTCCCCCCTCCCCCCTCCTCCCCCTGTGTTTGCATGTGCACGGGTAGTTACACTCGGACCCCGGTAAGAACATGTTTTCAATCCGCGGTTTAATATTTCATCCTGCTGCAAGTGCTGGCCGAGCATGTTGCTTCCACGGGCCTCGGTTGCATCCCGTTGTTGCAGTTGCTGATGTTGCAAGGAGAGGTTGATGATGGGGAGGATGATGAGGGTGATTATGGTGATGGTTATGATGATGAGGATGGCGATGGGGATGATGGTGAATGGGGAGAAAAGGAGAAATGATTACTTTGTTGTTTTTGTTTTTATGTTTCTATTCTTGTTGCTGTTTTGGTCTGGACTTTTTATGTTTTCTTTTTTCCGTTCTCTCTTCTCACTCTCTATAATTTTTTTTCTTCATTTCTTACGTGTCTCTCCTCCTTCTTCAATCCCTCCCTCCCTCCCTCCCTACCTACCTACCTACGTTCTAACCTACCTCCCATCTACCTACCTATCTACCTACCTACTTACCTAACTCCCTCCCTCCCTCCCTCCCTCCCTCCCTTCCTACCTATCTACCTACCTACCTATCTACCTACCTACTAACCTCCCTACCTCCCTACCTATGCAGGGAGAGGACGCAAAGTTAATTGACAGTTAATATTTCTTCACATTTTTAAAACTTTCTCATTTAACAAGTTTCAACGCGTGCTCTCAACTCTGACTTAGGCTTCGGGAAAGTCATTGCGCGAACGTTTAAGGTGAGAGAGAGAGAGAGAGAGAGAGAGAGAGAGAGAGAGAGAGAGAGAGAGAGAGAGAGAGAGAGAGAGAGAGAGAGAGAGAGAGAGAGAGAGAGAGAGAGAGAGAAAGATACTCTCCACATCTATCCACCTCTTTTAATTACAGTCTTAACAGCAGTGATAACGCTATTATATAAACAGTTCAAAGGCAGTATATTAGTATAGAGCAAGAATTCATGAAAGTGCAAATAATACTCCCATGAGAAAATTAGCACCATGGCAATACTACCATGAGAGAATAATTCTACCTTCTCCTCCCCATGAATACAGCTATGTGGTGTTGGTGGTAATGTGCTAATAACAGTGAATATCCTATGAGAACAAATAATGTATGCATGATGTATGATATATTCCAAATGTATTATGAGAATCACGAGAGTACTAATGGCAACCTCCTCCCCCCACTTTCTACTCTTCGCCCTTCCCCCTCCTGTGTGGGTATCGCTATAAAGTATACATTGTATGTTATATGTGTATTGCGAAATTTTTGAAGAGTATTAATGGCCACCCTCTTCTATCCTATGTGGCAATAACTGTAATGTATTATGTGTTATAAGTACTGGGAGATTTCTGGTGGTACTTACGCCTCCTCCCACTCTTTTTTTCTAAGTGGATATTACTATAATGCACTTATTATAAGTGTCATGTGGGATTTCTTGGGGTCCCTTTGAGTGCTAAGGACCCCTCCTGTCCTTCCATAGATGACTATAACAACGTACATATTCCCCCTCCCGCCTGTTCTTTCCTCATTGAATAGCTATATTATACGCAAGATTTCTTGGAGTAACTCTTCCTCCCTTCCCGATCCTCTATAAATACTTATGGTCTACATATGATAAGTAAGGTTTCTTGAGGTTTCTTGACTAACCTGTCCTTCCCCCCTCTTTATTATAAGTAATATTTCTTAGGATGTTTTGACTAACTCTTCCCTTCCCGATCCTCTTTAAATACTTATATTGTACATATTATAAAAAAAATAAGTAAATAAATAATAAGTATGAGGCCGCGGTGGCCGAGTGGTTAGAGCATCGGACTCAAGACGGCAATCTGAGTTCGAGGGTTCGAGTCACCGGCCGGCGCGTTGTTCCCTTTGGCAAGGAACTTCACCTCGATTGCCTACCAAGCCAGCACAAGTCAGTGCCGGTCCCAAGCCCGGGTAAATAGAGAGGGTTGGCATCAGGAAGGGCATCCGGCCATAAAAGATATCTGCCGGAACCTTGATCATGGCGACCCCATATAAGAATGTGATAAAGCTGACTGTACATATTATAAGTAAGGTTTCTCGAAGTTTCCTGACTAACCCGTCCTCCCCCCCCTTTATTTGTTATAAGTAATATTTCTTAGGATGTTTGGGCTCTCGTCTTCCCGATCCCCCTTAAATTATCGCACTGTACATATTATAAGTAAGGTTTCTCGAGGTTTCTTGACTAACCCGTCGTCTTCCCTCAGGTGGGTACGGCTATGGCGAAGGACAGCGCGCGTCGGGGGGAGATCCAGCCTTCTACCAAGGTAATTAAATGTGGAACAATTATTTTATTGTTTCTCTTTCGTTTTTCATTTTTTCTTATGTTGGTTAGTGAGCTTTTAAGATGATTGACTGAATTTTTCGGATTTGGTTTCGTTTTCAGTTGTGGTTATTTGAGTTATTAAAGATGATATATATACATATTTAAAAAAAAAATCATGTGAGATTTTGATAATGATAATATGATGATGAAAAAAAAAATCCCTTTTCATTATATATTATGGTTCAAAGAAAACAATGGTGACGAGAGCAAAATTTATATATATATATGGTGATGTAAAATAAACTAAATTAACTTAAATTTCCCTGTCAGTCAAAAAAAAAAAAAAAAAAAAAAAGATAAAAAAATAATGATAATTTATCATTAAAAAGATATTGATATAAAATTAGAACGAACAAGATTGTCACCAGCTGTGGTTGTATAATGATTGTGCAATTTATTCCTTCCCCCTTATCTTTCAACAATTCCCAAAAATATTTAATACAGTAGTTAAAGTATGTCTTTCAGACCCCCCTCCCCCCAAATCCATGTTGTAGTTGTTGTAGTGAAGTGATACAGTAATGCTTGTAGTTGCAACACCATACAGTTAAAAAAGGAGGATGGTTTGTTTGCAAAAAAGTGTGACGCGTAATTGTAGTCTACCTTTTGATTAGCAATTAACAAGTTCTTAATTAACTTATCATTAACTTACCATTAAAACGTGGTGTGTAGTTTGAGTGTTGTGCTC
>NC_051424.1:3392135-3397135 GCF_015228065.2 Penaeus monodon | reverse complement strand
GAAAAGTAAATTAAGGAACAGGGAATTAGAATAACAATAAAATGTAAGATAAAAAGAAGAAGAAGAAGAGGAAGAAGAAGAGAACAAGAACAAAGGAGGAGGCATAGAGAGAGAGAAAGTGGGGGGGGGGGGAAAAAAATGAATCACGATCACCAAGTCGACCGTAAGGAAGACACTCGGAGGAGATTGATGAAGGAGGAAGAAGAGGAAGAAGAAGAAGAAGAGGAAGAATAGCTAGGGGAAGATGATGATGGTGAGGAGGAGGAGGGGGAAGACGTTGAAGAAAAAGAGGAAGAGGAGGAGGAAGAATAAGAGGAAGAGGAGGAAGAAGAAGAAGAGGAAGAGGAGAAGGAGAAGGAGAAGGAGAAGGAGAAGGAGAAAGAGAAGGAGAAGGAGAAGGAGAAGGAGAAGGAGGAGGAGGAGGAGGAGGAGGAGGAGGAGGAGGAGGAGGAGGAGGAGGAGAGGAGGAGGAGAATGGGGATGAGGAGGAAAAGGAAGAAGAAGAAAATGAGGATGAGCAGAGAGTAGAGGAGGAGGAGACGGAAGAAGGGGAGGAGAAGAAGAAGAAGAAGAAGAAGGAAGAAGAAATTGAAGTGAAAAAAATAAGAGTAGGAGGAGGAGGCGGATTGAGAAAAATAGGAAATGACAGAATAAAAGAAAGAGACAGAGGAAGTAGAAGTGAAAAAAGGAAGAGATGTAAGGGGAAAACGGAAGAAAGACGGGAGAGAATGAAAATTGTAGGAAGAGAGGAAGAGAGAAAGAGAGAGAGAGAGAGAGAGAGAGAGAGAGAGAGAGAGAGAGAGAGAGAGAGAGAGAGAGAGAGAGAGAGAGAGAGAGAGAGAGAAGGGTAGAGACTAGGTAAAGAAAATAAATCTAAAAGAAGCAGAAGAGAGATGAAACGGTAAGAGAGAGAAAAGGGGTAGAGAGAAAACAAGAAAAATAATAATATAGGATAAATATAAACAACCGGAAGCAGTAATAACAACAACAGCAAAATACACAACAAGGAGAATAGGGAGAGACAGAAGAAGGAAGAGAAGGAGAGAGAGAGAGAGAAGAGAGAAAGAAGAAGAAAGAGAAGTGAGAAAGAGAAGTGAGAAAGAGAAGTGAGAGAGAGAGAGAGAAGAGAGAGAGAGAGAGAGAGAGAGAGAGAGAGAGAGAGAGAGAGAGAGAGAGAGAGAAGGGAGGAGCAGCGTGAGGTGGAGGGATGAACCAAGATGGCGGACACCAGCCGGGCCGACGGGAGGCTGGGAGAGATAACATCCAACTTATCTCTAAGGAAAGATAGCTTATCTCTTTGAAAATCGGTTTATCTGATCTAGCGAATTATCTCCGTTTGATATCTTGGTTTATTCGAGATAAGGATCGTTATAAAGTAACGAAATTAATCGATTTTATCTTTATTCACTATTTTGTTTATATCTTGCTCGTTGCAATATTCATCTGTTTAAGAAAATAAAGATAATAGAATAAGAAATAGGGTGTTTTTAATTTATTTATTGTTAGAATTATCTCATACTATGACCGGTGTTGATTATTGCATTAAAATCAGTTAATGTATACTATTCATTTATAAATTTAGAGAGAAAGTGGGAGAAATGAGGAGGAAGAACGAAAAAGGGAAAGGAAAAATGAGCGAAAGAGAAAGAGGAATAGGAAAATGAAGAAGAAGGAGAAGAAGAAAAAGAAGAAATAGAAGAAGAAATAGAAGAAGAAGAAAAAGAAAAAGAAGAAAAAAAGAAGAAGAAGAAGAAGAAGAGTAGGAGATAACATACATTCCGAAACTTTTGATAAAAGTGACGAATGAAGGAAGATAGGAAATAGAGAGTAATGCGGAGAAAAGGTAGGCTTAAAAGTCCCTGCGAAGGAAGAAGGGACTGAATGAGAATAAGAAAAATAAGAAAGGAGAATAAGATAATGAAGGGTGCGAAAATTAAAGTTGATAAATCAATAAATAAGCGTCTAGGATGATATTTATTTAGCGCTAGCGCAGCTGTAAAAAAAAATATTAATCAATGAATAGAAGAAAATAAATGTAGAAATGAGTCTCTACGTAACATCATTTTAACGCTAGTAGGTTTGACTTCACTTTATTTTGCATACATCTCCATTCATTGCAAAGACCGAAATTCGCCATGCCCGATCGCGGGAAGTAGAGTGCAGGCAGACCCTCAAAACTGCATTTATTTTTAGCGTGCTTGCGGAAGGGTTATCGTCGAGGGTAATGTTGCAAACCTACTTTTTTGCAATGCTCCTCACCTATGCAACTCCCATACTTGGCGTAACCTCGGCGTCTCTACGTGTCAAAGGAGCATAATTCCCCCTCTACCTGCTCTCGCTTTCCCCTCCTCTCACCACTTTCTGCGTCCCCTCCGTTCCCCCTATCCATACCCCTACCCCTCCCCCTGATCCTAGCTCCTCTCCCTTCCCCTCCCCCCTCCTTGTTGTGAATGCCTACCCTTCTCTCTCTCCTCCCTTCTTTCCCCTCGGCCCCTCCCCCCTCCTCTCCCTCCCCCCTCCTTTCCCCTCTTCTCCTTCCCTCCTTACTGACCCTCCTTAACCCCTCCCTCCCTCCCCTGCTCCCTCCCTTTCCCCCCTCCCTCTCGGCAGGACAACCTGTCGCAACCCTGTCCAGCAGGAGGGCAGAGGGAGAAGGGGGTGGGGGGGAAGGGGGAGGAAGGGTGTAAGATTGTAAGGGGAAAGGGGAGGATGTGTGTGGGTGTGTGTATGTGTTTGTGTAGCGGTTAAGGTGGAGGTGAGATGTCTCTCTCTCTCTCTCTCTCTCTCTCTCTCTCTCTCTCTCTCTCTCTCTCTCTCTCTCTCTCTCTCTCTCATCTCTTTCCCTCTTTCTTTTCCCCTCCCTCCCTCCCTCCCTCCCTCCCTCCCTCCCTCCCTCTTTCTCTCCCTCCCTCCCTCCCTCCCTCCCTCCCTCCCTCCCTCCCTCCCTCCCCTCCTCCCTCCCTCCCTCCCTCCCTCCCTCCTTTCTCTCCCTTCGCCCTCACCTCCTCCCTCGACGTCCCTCAGTACACCTGAGACTGAAATTGGAGTTGTGTGGCGGACGCCAACGGAAGCTGTGGTGTTCTGGCCAGCCTTGGGTTGAGGCGCGAGTCAGGGAGATGATGATGATTAGGAAGGAGGAGGAGGAGGAGGAGGAGGAGGAGGAGGGAGGAGGAGGGGAGGGGAGAGGAGGAGGAGGAGGAGGTGGAGAAGAAGGTGGAGGAGGAGGACGGGGAGGAGGAGGAGGTGGAGGAGGAGGAGGAGGAGGAGGAGGAGGGGGAGGTGGAGGAGGAGGAGGAGGAGGAGGAGAGGAGGAGGAGGAGGAGGAGGTGGATATGAATGATGATGATGATGATGATGAAAGTAATTATAATAATGATTATATTGAGATAATGATGATGGTGAAGATTAATGATAATGATAACAGCAATAACGATGACAATTATAATGAAAATAATGATTATCATAAAGACAATAAAGATAATAAAGCGAATGGCAAGAAGAGGAAAAGAGGATAGATAATAAGAAGAAAGGCAAGAGAGAAATAAAGACGGATAAATAGATAGGTAAGCAAATGGGAGATAAAAGTTAGCTAAAGAAAAACAAAGAAATCGAAAAACAGCATACAGATGCGAAAATGAAGAAAGCAGGAAAGGTGAATAAATGAAGGAAGAAAGTCGATAGATACCCTGATTGAAAACAAAGAACAGCGAAATGAATATAGCAGAAGAAAGGAAGAAAATGGTGAACAAAAAAAGCAGTAAATGAGGCCATCTTCTGACGCACATGTTGCAGGGTCACGTGATACCAAACAAATGTAACTCCCGTCAATTTGATGCCTTAATGTCAACGCCAGCTTCAAAATGACTTTGCAATGTTGAAAGCAAGTCTCAGAAGTTGATTACAGTCCCTTTCGTACCACGAGAAAGTATAGTTTAGTAGAGCCGCTGGGAAAGCATAGTCTTGTGTAGAGTCTGGATAGAGCGGGGTACTAATAAGAAGAATGAAATAGGGCGAGAAGATACTAAGTAGAGTCAATAGAAAACAGAAGTAGAGTTGGGATAGAGAGGTTAGAGACGATTTAAAAGTTCGGTGTTAAGGTAACGAAGCAAAAGGGGACATTACGTTACGTAGAGTCAAGATAGAGCGATCCAGTGATGAAGAAAACGAACGTAGCAAAGGTATGATACCAGGTAGAGTCATGATGAAGCAGTCCTTCGATAGGGAAAAGAACAAACACAATGGGACCAAATACTAAGTAGAGTCAGGATAAGAGCGATTCTAATGATAAGGAAAATAACTATCAGGACATAATATTAAGGAGAGTCAAAACAGATGGGGAAAAGAACCACAGAGGAAAATAACTTTACGGAGAGTTACTACTGACCAATAACGGGGAAAAAAATCATTGTTTGAATCACGTATCAAAAGTTGATGTATTCGTTATCGTGACTCAGCGATAACGAATGATTGCGCCGGTGTAAATTCACCGTTTTTTTTTCCCCCGCGTCCTCCTTTCCTCTCCTCCTCTCCGTCTTTGGGCGAAGGAAAAGGGGTAAAAAAAAAAAACAGGTAGAAAATTCGCAGAGGAAAAGTACATCAGCGAGTCTTGGCGACGGAGGACTCGCGGGTCGAGCTGCCGCCCGCGCCCGCCGCCGCCGTCGCCTGTTTTCTCTCGGTCGCCGCCCTTCCTTATCGCCGAAAGGGCGTGGGGACGACGGCCCAGGGATGCCTCCGACTGCCCGAAGGAGGCCCGTCGACCGAATCGTCAGGCGAACGGCGTGAGGGACACTTCGCGGTGGGCTCCCCCGCCGGCGGCGCCGTCACCGCTCAAGGGCGCCGTTCCCGCGACCGCCGCCCGGACTCGCGTGTTTCCGGGCGTATTAGTCGCCTCTCGTAGTGTTCCGCTTATTCTCCTTCGATCTGTGAATGGTATTTTGTGTGTCGGTGTTTTTTTCTGTTTGTTCTCTAGCTTTAGCGTGCACTCCTACGCCTGTTCCCCC
>NC_051424.1:3384635-3387135 GCF_015228065.2 Penaeus monodon | reverse complement strand
AACGGCCAGGCAGAACTCTCGAACGAGCAGACACAGAACACCTGAACACTTGAACGAGTAGAACACTCGAGCGCCAAGACAGAGAACACTTGAACAGGCAGGCTGAACACTCTCAACACTTAAACACAGACAAGAACGCTGTGACACTTGAACTAACGGACGCAACACTTTAGCGAACACCCAAGAAATGTTCGCACACGTGAATGAACAGGGTGAACACTCTCACACTTGAACAGCTGGACAGAACATCGACTAGCGACTCGAAGATTCTGAAAACAAAGAACGATTTTTTTTTTTTTAAGAAATGAATATTAAAAATAAGTAAGACTCGAGATCGTCGCGTAAACTGAAAGAAAAAAAAATCAAGAGATGAAGTGAACGACGGGAGAGAGAGAGACAATAATAATAATAAGACGAAGAATAATGATAATACTAATAAGAAATAATGGGGAAAAAGGGAGAAAAAATGATAAAGGGAGGGAAAAAAAGGTGTGAAGAAAAGGGGAAAGGCAGAGAAATCAGAAAGGAGCGATGTCCTGGGAGTCTTTAATCATACATTTTCAGCAGATTATGGGGGAAGGGAAAGGGAAATTACCTGTTCTGTGTCACCGCCTTCGCTTAGGCCTTCTCGCGCTGTCTCGCCGTTTCTCGCTCTGTCTCGTTGTTTCTCGCTCTGTCTTGCTGATTCTCGCTAAGTCTCGCTGTTTCTCGGTCTGTCTAAGTTTCTGCTGTCTCGTTGTTTCTCGCTATGCTCGCTGTTTCTCGCTCTGTCTTGTTGTTTCTCGCTCTGTCTCGTTGTTTCTCGCTCTGTCTCGTTGTTTCTCGCTCCGTCTCGTTGTTTCTCGGTCTGTATCGCTGTTTCTTACTATGTCTCTCTGTTTATTGTTGTCTCCCTTGTCTCTTGGTTTGTCTCGCCGTTTCTCGCCTTTTCTCGTCGTTTCTCGGCCATTCGTGGCGTTTTTCGCCGTCTCCTTTTTACATTATCTAACCGTTTCTCGCTTTGTCCGCCGTTTCTCGAGTTGTTTCGCTCTTTCTGGTCTTGTCTTGTTCTTTTGTTTTGCTTTGTCTCTCCGTCTCTTGTTCTTTTTCATCGTTTCTCACTTTCTCTTGTCTCCCCGTTTCTCGCTCTGTCTTGCCGTTTCTCACTCTCTCTCGCTGTGTCTCACTCTGTCTCGCCGTCTCTCACTCTGTCTCGCCGTTTCTCACTCTGTCTCGCCGTTTCTCACTCTGTCTCACCGTTTCTCGCCCTGTCTCACCGTTTCTCGCCCTGTCTCACCGTTTCTCGCTCTATCTCGCCGTTTCTCGCTCTGTCTCGCCATCCCTCGCTCTGTCTCGGGGGAGGGGGGGGGGCATGTGACATCTATTTCCCTCTTATTAGTATTCCTTCTCTTCGTAGACGTGACGACGTATTTGCGTGACGTCTGTTTTGTCATCTGCGTCATGTTTTGTTATGTCGGGTGTGACGTATTAGGATTTTCTCCTCTGTTCTCGCTGCGTGTTTGTCTTAAAAGCGTGATGTTCGTTCTGTGTGAAGTACTAATTTTCGAAGTGAGGAACATTTAGCCATTGAACGTCTTCATCGTAGCATGTATCTTGTACTTTATTCCCACTATTTAACGTCGATTATGTGATGATTTTCTCACCGTGCGTGGCGTCAAATAAGTGGCGATCGATCAAGCGTAATGCGCGTTATAATCAACAGAAGCCGTGGTATTAAATTATTTTTTTTTTACTCTTCGAATATAAAGTCCTGGATTATATAAGGTTGACGGGGTCTTGCGGTGTTCACGCTGCGGACAGGGAGTGAGAGCTGCGGAGACGGACGGTACGCATCTGGGATTTTTTTGCCAGTCTAAATCAATCCCGGTTATGCAGAGGAGAGAGAGAGAGAGAGAGAGAGAGAGAGAGAGAGAGAGAGAGAGAGAGAGAGAGAGAGAGAGAGAGAGGGAGAGGAGGGAGGGAGGGAGGGGGGGGGGAGGATTGCATTTCCTGTCTCTGCTTTCATTTCCCTTCTTCGCCTTGTTCTTATCATTCCTGTCTCCCGCGTTTGCTTTGAGAGCGCGAACGAAGGGAAACAAACCCAAATGAGCGGCGTTGTTGGAGAGACAGAGAATGTTTTTTTTGTCGTCTATCGAAAGGGGGAGAAGGGAAAAATGTGATATAGATCGCCCGGGTTCTTGCCGAAGTCACTCAAGCGGGGAGAGCGCGGCGGCCGAGTGACTTAATCAGAGGTTTATCAAAGGTTATCGTGATATGATATTGTGGCGAGGGCGGCGAGGAGGAGGAGGAGGAGGAGGAGGCGGGCGAGGCACCTCCGCAAATTGCGTTTGCGCCCGCGGCCATGCCAGGCCCTGCCATTCGCGATGCCCGAGCCCATTATATTTACTGTAATGGCCGCTGGACGAGCGTGAAGAGGCCCGAGACCCGCCTGGATGATAATTGAATAATTACTTGGAGTAGTTACATGAAGTATGCAGGCTCGTGGCGGCCGCGCGAGGGA
>NC_051424.1:3377135-3379635 GCF_015228065.2 Penaeus monodon | reverse complement strand
AGGCAACCGCTTACCTGTTAATTTTGGCGTCTAGGGCGTGAAAATAGTGAGTGAGGGGTTTTGTGGGCCTCCTCCCCTCGGCGCGGACTGACCAGGAGGCCCCCAGGGGACGCTTAAGGGGAAGAAATAGCCCAGGGCAATATCAGGGGCCTGTGGCAGCCAACTGAGCCCCCGCCCGCACCCCGCCCTCCCTGCCTCTCCCCGGGCGCCCCCCCCTGCGCCCCAGCCCTCCGGGGGGCGCCGTCCTTCCCTCCCTCGCCTGCCCTCCCTCGCGACCCTCCGCCGCCCCTCCCTCCTCCTGGCTCTCCTTTCCTCTGCTTCATTTCTCTCCCTCTCCCTCTCTTCCCTCCACCACTCCGCTTTAACATTCCCCTTCCTCTTTCTAGCTTTCCTTTTCTTTTCCCCTCTTGTTCTCTTCATTTCTCCCTCTTTTACATTCGTTCGTCTGCCCTCCCCTTTCCTCCCATTCGTCCTCTGCCATTTTCCTCTTTTTCTTTCCTTCCTGGTCCTCCCTTTCTCTCTCCCTCTCCCTTTCCTCTCTCTCCTCTACTTCATTTTTAAAATTCTCTCCTCTACCATTCACGTTTTCTGCTTTCTTTTGACCTCTTTCCTCCCTCCCTTTTTCTTCTGTCCCCCTTTCTCCTCCACTTTTTCGTTTCCTCACTTCCCTTGTTTCTTCTCTTTTCCTTCTTCCCGTCTTTTTCCGATCTCCCCACTTCCCCTCCTTATTCCGCTCTCCCTACTTTCACTCTTTCCCCTCTATCTTTCTTATCCCCTTTCCCCACTTCCCCTCCTCCTTCCTCCCACCTATCTCCTCCCTCCTCCCTCCTCCCTCCTCCCCTCCTCCCTCCTCCCTCCCTCCTCCTCCCTCCCTCCTCCTCCCTCCCTCCTCCTCCCTCCCCCCTCCTTAGTGGTCCCGCGGGGAAAGGCAAAGGTGTCGACCCCCCCCTCCCTCATCCCCTTCCCCTCAAGGGATAATTGCTTTACGTCTAAATACGATTTCGCGCATTCGACACTGATTGTTTGTTACGTTTCTGATGTGTACGTCGGTTAGAGAGAGAGAGAGAGAGAGAGAGAGAGAGAGAGAGAGAGAGAGAGAGAGAGAGAGAGAGAGAGAGAGAGAGAGAGAGAGAGAGAGGGAGAGAGAGAGAGACTGAGAGAGAAAGGAGATTGTGTGTGTTTGTGTTTGTATGTGTGTATGTATGTGTATATGTGCGTATGTATCTGTGTGCACGTCTGTATGTACGTGAACATAGAGACGTGTATGTACGTCAGACGCGCTTGTAACTTCTGTAGATGAGGACGACCTCGCGGGCTAGTGAGAGCAATCCCCTCTCCCCGAGGTGTTGTTGTGGGCGCCGTTGGGACAGGTGCGAGCAGATGATACTTCCCGACCTGCGTACGGACTGCGGACAGGAGGTATCGCGTGCAAGGCGACATAGCGGACATCGTAAGCAAGGGAAAGAAAGAAAAGGAAAGGAAGAAAATAGTCGTTCGATAGACAGGACGATAGACAAGACAAACAGACAGACAGACAGACAGTAAACACATCAACCTAGCAAATGGCATAACATAACGGCAATAGCTGTCGTTTGAGACGCTTTATCGATGTTTTTGTTTTGTTCATTCCGACACGAAGAGCATATCTCTGTTTGTGTGTTTTTTGTGTGTAAGTACTTACGGATGTGTAAGTATTTGCGCGCGCGTGTGTGTGTGTGTGTGTAAGTGTGTGTGTGTGTGCGTGTGTGATTGTGGGTTTCATGTGTTCCCTTATTGTGACGTGTGTGTGTGTGTGTGTGTGTGTTACGTTGCAAGTAGACGTCCTTCACCCCCCCCACTCCACCTCCCCCCTCCCCCTCACTTCCCCCCTTTCGCTTCTTTGTGCAACACATAATTTCTTGATTTTTCAGCATTCTGTACGCGTCTAGAAGCATGTCGGGCTTAAAAGGTCCTATTTTCCCCTCCACCTGTGTTTATTCCATTTAATTAAAACGAGAAATAATATTTTTTTCTAGCGCCATCAGAGTTGCGATAGTTAAAGTAGCTAGTCTTAAGGCAGCATTATTATTATTTTTTTCAAATATCCCTCTCTCTCTCTTTCTCTCTCTTTCTCTCTCTCTCTCTCTCTCTCTCTCTCTCTCTCTCTCTCTCTCTCCTTTTCTCTTTCTCTCTCTCTCTCTCCCTCCCTCTCTCTCTCCCTCTCTCTTTCCTTTCTCTTTCTCTTTCTCTTTCTCTCCCCCCCCTCTCTCACACCCCGTCCCTCCCTCCTCTCTTACCGTCACCCCGCCAAACCATTTTGTAATGTGATTATTTCTCTCTTTTCATGTGGCATCAATGTAAACAGCCGGATTCCAAGGTGAGTAAACGCTTTCTGTGTGCGCGCTGGCATCGGCTGAGGGGGTTTGGGGGTTGGGGGCAGGGTAGGGGGAGGAAAGGGGGTTGAAGGATGTAGGGAGGGGAAGGGAGACGGACGGACGGACGGACGGACGTACGGAAGTAC
>NC_051424.1:3362135-3367135 GCF_015228065.2 Penaeus monodon | reverse complement strand
CGTTTCTCTCCTTCTTCCTTTCTTTCCTTGTTTCATTCTTTTCTTGCCTCCTTTCTTCCTGTCTCTTCTGCATTCCTTACTTCATTTTTTTTATACCCTTTCTTCGTTTCTCTTCTTACTTCCATTCTTATCTTCCATTTATCTTTCATTCCTTTCTTTCTTTCTTTCTATCTTAATGCCTTGCTTCCCTCCTTTTCTTCATTCACTCCTTCACTCCTTCTCTCTATCCCTGCTTCCTGCCTACATTCGTACTCCTGCCCTCCTCGTCCCTTCTCTTCTCCCTCCTTCTCTCCCCCTCCCTCCTTCCCTTACCACCTTTCCCTTCCCTTCTTTCCTTCCTTCCTTCCTTCCTTCCTTCCTTCCTTCCTTCCCTCCCTCCCTCCCTTCCCCTTCTCACCTTTCCCTTCCTCCCTTCCTTCTCTCCTTCCTACCTTCCCTTCTTCCCTCCCTCCTTTCTTCCCTCCCATCCCTCCCTCCCTCCCTCCCTCTCTTCCCCCATCCGCAACCTGTGCTCTCCTCTTTCCGCAATTGTTCATGATGTTCCCCAAAAGCCTTGTTCTGGCCTCCGAGGGATTAGGGAGCCATCCGAAACAATCTGGGCCGGAGGAGAGCGTCCGTTTAGGCGTCCTTCCTCCTTCTCCTTCGCTCCACTTCGCTCTTTCTTTCATTTTCTGTCTCTCTTGCTCTCGCTCTTTCGGGTTTTCATTTTTTTTTCTTATTCTTTCTCTTTCTCTTTCTCTCTCTTTCGTCTTTTTTTTCTTTTTGTTTTCACTTTCTCTGTCTTCGCTCTTTCTTTCACTTTCTTTTTCTTTCACTGTCTCTTTCTCGCTCTTTCGAGTTTTCGTTGCCTTAGTCTTTCTTTCTCTGCTTTTTTTCGTGTTCTCTCTTTCTCTCTATTTTCTTTCGTTGTCGTCCTCTCTCTGTTTCTCTGAATTTTCTTTTCCACCATCCTTCCTTCCTTCCTCCCTCTCTCTTCTCACTCACCTTCCTCCCTCTTTCCTCCCACCCTCCCTCCTGCCCTCCTCTCCACTCTCCCTCTCTCTCCTCCCCCTGCGCTCTCTCCCCGTGTTCTATTATTGCCCCGGAAACAATTTATGATTATCGCCACTTCGGTCAGAGCTCCCTCTCTGGACTCTCCCTACCTGCCTGCTGGCCCTCGCTCCCCCTTCCTCCTCCTCCTCCCCTACCCCGCCCGTACGCCCGCACGCCCGTCGGATCCCGTGTCTACTTCTGATCCTACTCTGTCTGTATCTCCCTATGCTTTTCTTCTTTTTCCATTATTCACTTTCTCCTTATCTCCTTTTTTTTCTTATCTCGTGTTTATTGGTTCTTTTTCCTTATCTCTATTTTCCTTGCTTTGCTTTTGGTTCCGTCATCCTCTCGTCCCCTTTTCGGTTCCCCTTTCCTCGCTTCCTTTTTCTTCTGTTCTTGTTTCTTGCCTTCCTTTTTTCCTGTTTTTCTTGTTTTTCCTTCTTCCCTTCCCCACCCCTTCCTCTGACGTTTCCTTTCCCGCTCCTTCTTTCCCTTTCCCTCCTTTTCAATCCTTCCATTTTCCTCCTTTTCCTCGTTCCCTTTCCCTCCTTTCCTTTCCTTCCCTTTCCCTCCCTTTCCTCCCGACCCTTTCCTTGTCTTCTCTTCCTTCTCATATCTTCCCACCCCTTTCATCCCCTGTTCACTCTCACCTCTTTCTTTACTTTCTCTTCTTTTACTTTTCTCTTCTTTTCTATCTCTTATTCCCTCCCACTACGTACTTATTCCTCCTTATCTCCATCTTTCTCTCGATCTCTTTCTTTCTGTCGTCTCTCTCACCCCTTTATCCTTCTCTCTCCTCTCGTCTCTCTCACCTCTTTATATTTCTCTCTCCTTCGTCCCTCGTTTTTCTCATCCCTTTACCCTGCTCTCTCTTCTCGTCTCTCTCACCCTCTTATCCTTCTCTCTCCTTCATCCCTCCTCTCGTTTCTCTCATCCCTTTACCCATCTCTCTCCTCTCGTCTCTCTCACCCCCTTATCCTTCTCTCTCCTTCATCCCTCCTCTCGTTTCTCTCATCCCTTTACCCTTCTCTCTCCTCTCGTCTCTCTCACCCTCTTATCCTTCTCTCTCCTCCGTCCCTCCTCTCGTTTCTCTCATCCCTTTACCTTTCTCTCTCCTCTCGTCTCTCTCACCCCCTATCCTTCTCTCTCCTTCATCCCTCCTCCGTGCCCCCCCCGCCCTGTCTCACCCCCACAGTTCCTCTCGCCGCGCCCGCCCCCGACGTGGCCCGGCGTGCAAGATGCGGCTCTTGCGTGTTGGGGGAAACTTATAGGCTCCAGGACGTCTTCTCAGCCCAAACATTGGAGTGGCCACATTACCTCACCTCCTACTTTTCGCTGCCCTTCCTCTTCTTCGTCCTCGTCGTCGTCGTCCTCTTCTTTCTCTGTCTCCTCTCCTTCTTGATCTTACTCCTTTTCACGCTTCTTTTTTTTGTCTTCCTTCTCCTCTTCTTCTTCGTCTTCATCTTGATATCCTCCTCCTCTTCTTTTTTCTCCCTTCTTCTCCTTCTCCTCCTCCGTCCCTTCTTCTAGCCTTCCTTGTCCTCCTCCTCCTCCTCCTCCTCCTCCTCCTCCTCCTCCTCCTCCTCCTCCTCCTCCTCCTCCTCCTCCTTCTCCTCCTCTATTTCTCCTCGCCGCCTCCCCCTCCCCAGCCTCCCCGCTTCCCTCTCCTCATCCCCCCCTCCCTCTCACCTCAGTCCCGCCCTCCCTTTTGTTTGTTTTGATTTGTACAGCCACAAGATTGCCATAACAGTCAAAGCTGGGGAGAAACGCCTTGGATTTTTCCTTCTACAGACGCTATTATGTCAAACGTGGGCCGTCGCTCCTCCTATTGAGTCTTCCATCATGCCTTTATGGTGGTGGTGATCACCTGTCCCAAGTATTAATGAAATCTTGATGTATGAGGCTGTGTGTAAGTGTTTGTGTGTTTGCGTGTTTTTTGTGTTTGTGTTTTTTTTTTTGTAATTGGGTTTATGTTTAGGCGTGTGTGTTTATGTGTTTATTCCATGTATGATTTGTATTTGTGTGCATATGTATATTCCTGTGTATTACGGAACAGTGAAAGAGGCGAAGTCAGGGTACAGGGGAGGGAACCGACATAACTCTACGGTGTGAAACCCTCATTTCAATACATGGTCATCAGTATATTATCGCTATTGGTAGTCTGGGTAGATTAAGTCATGAATATATAAGAAAGCATATCATAAGTGAATAAAAGGATCGATATGTTGATGAAGAAATGGAAATTTGAATAAATTATAGAAACAGTAAAGGCGCATATGGATATCACTAGGGGAAGCGAGCGATTGAGCAAGTGAAAAAGAGAGAGAGAGAGAGAGAGAGAGAGAGAGAGAGAGAGAGAGAGAGAGAGAGAGAGAGAGAAGAGAGAGAGAGAGAGAGAGAGGAGGGGGGGGGGGGGGGGGGGGGGGGAGGGGGGGGAGAGAGAGAGAGAGAGGAGAGAGAGAGAGAGAGAGGAGAGAGAGAGAGAGAGAGAGAGAGAGAGAGAGAGGGAGAGGGGAGAGAGGAGAGAGACAGACGATAAAAATGAGTGAGTGAGTGATTGAGAGAAAAATTTGTATGTATGGTGTGTTGTTGTGTGTGTGTGTCGTGTGTGTGTTGTGTCTGTTAGTAGTGTTGTGGGGTTGTGCTGTGTGGGTAGTGGTTTGTGGGTGCGTGTGAAGGAATAACTCTCACTAACGTTATAATGACGCACGTGATGTGGTGTTATTTTGCTAATTATACGCCCGCATGTTAGCTTCCCCGTTGTTAGCGGCCTCGGGGGTTGTTAGTCTGTTCAGCAAAGGCATTGTTGTACCCAGGGTTGTGCGTGGGGGTAAGGGGGGGGCTGCAGGTAGATAGGAAGGTAACTACCTCAACTACTGGGTTTAATGAATCACACCTGCTCTGCCTTGTTTATTTTTCGCCTTGATAATCAGGCTTGTATAGGTACTCGTGTGTACGGTTTTGTGTGTATGCTCGTTGGTACACACTGGGAGAAACACGCACATGAGAAAAGAGGACACTGTTTTGACTCGTCATAGCATTTTTTTTTTTTAAATGTCATTGCTATTCTTACACTTAATAAGTCGCGAGGGTGTTGCCAGTGACGTAATATTGTGTGGGTGTTATGGTAAAGAACTTTGTTAATGCTGAGGTGAAGCAGGTAAAACATTTTACTCTTGCAACCTTGCTGAAGATGAAAGTCGTAAATCTAACCTCAAAAGAATATATTAATCTTACATTCGTTGGCTAAATAATACGTTAGACTCATTTTCCGTGATTTTAAAAAACAAAATCTGATATTTTTAGTCTTCAATTCAACCTCTAAAGAACATTTTCTAAGGCTTCAAAACAGGGGGAAATTTAGAATGACGAGGCCGCGGCGCATACATTTCGACAGAGTAAATATCGTTACGGTTCGTCATAGGTATTTCATGTCGGTATGCCAAGGTATGATTCGGTCGCACGCTATAACGGCAGGTTTCATAATGCTATGTGTGTATGTAGGGTTTCATGCTACCACGATTCTCTGTGATGTTTGTATGTGGCGGCGATCTGTCAGGGGAAAAAAAGCTCAGTTGTCTCATAACATCATGTTGGTGCTGTGGTGCTGTCTGTGGCGGAGTGAGCGGGAATATTAGAACGGGAGCGGGTGCCGGTGGTCGGGATGGCACACAGCGCAATCCGAGGCCCAGGGTGCTCACTATTGCCTCACTCTCTCTCTCTCTCTTGTCTTCTCTTCTCTTCTCTTCTCTTCTCTTCTCTTCTCTTCTCTTCTCTTCTCTTCTCTTCTCTTCTCTTCTCTTCTCTTTCTCTTCTTCTCTCTCTCTCTTTTCTTCTCTCTTCTTCTCTCTCTTCTCTTCTCTTCTCTTCTCTTCTCTTCTCTTCTCTTCTCTTCTCTTCTCTTCTCTTCTCTTCTCTTCTCTTCTCTTCTCTTCTCTTCTCTTCTCTCTCTTCCTTCTCTCTCTCTC
>NC_051424.1:3352135-3359635 GCF_015228065.2 Penaeus monodon | reverse complement strand
GTGTGTAATATTGTGCTGTGATGGTGATAGTGATGATATTCGCGTGGTATGGTGTCACTGGGAAGGTATTTAGTATGATATATTTGGATATAGTGTGGTATAGTGTTATTGGTATGGTGTATGGTCTTATATATTTTCTGTTGTCGATATGGTGTATGATGATATAATTTTTATGCTGTGGGTATGGTGTTATTGGTATAGAATATGATATATTGTGGATGGTGTTCGTATGGTGTTACTCGTATGGTGTTTATGTGTTTTTGGATGATGAAGGTATGATGTTAATGAAATGGTATTTGATGGTGGATATTGGTTGTGGTATGGTGACAGGTCGACATGGTATGGTGTCTGATTTATGGTGTCTGTGGTGTTCGGTGATTTTGTGAAAGACGAAGTGACGGACGAGAGAAGACAACAATGATTGATAATTCTAAGAAGAGGAGGGTATGAAGAGGAAGAGGGAGAGAGAGAGAGAACAAAAGTGCGAAGAAGAAGGAGAAGAAGAAGAAGAATTAGGATGAAGTGATAAAAAGAAATAGAGGAATATATGATAAACATTATGACATTAATTTTAGTGTTATATTTTGCAATTATTTTCACTGATGTTAGCATTATTACTGTTATCATTATTGCCATTATACCATCATTATTATTGTTATTGCTACTATCATGATAAGAAGACGAAGAAGAAGAAAAGGAGATGAGAAAGATGATGAAAGGTAAAGATTAATTAGGGAGGAGAAAGAAAAAAGGAAAATGAAGAAGAGAAAGAAAGGATAAGGAAGGAAAATAGAGGTGACCCCTTCTCCCCTCACCCTCTCCCCTCCTTACCTTCGACCCTCCTCTCCCCTCACCCTCTTACTCTACCCCCTCCCCCCTCCCCCCACTTCTAAAGTGACGGGTCCCACCGAGGAGAAAAATCCACTAATATTCACCAAGACCTGGTTCTCCCTACCCCCCCCCCCTGTTCCTGCCTACCCCCTTCCACTTCCCTAAACCCTACCCTTGGCTCCTCTCCCCTCCCCTTCCGTTGCCTCCTCTCCCCTGCCCCTCCCCTTCCCTTGCCTCCTCCCCTCCCCCTACCCTTACCTTGGCTCCTCTCCCCTCCCCCTACCCTTACCTTGCCTCCTTCTCCCTCCATCTCCCCCTTCCCCTCCAACCCCCCCCCCCCCCAACCTCGTCAGAGCGGCCAGGTGAAACCCATGGATCATGTCTGGGCCGGGGACAGGCGAAGGAGAGGGGCGATAAAGTGGGGAGAAAGGAAAACAGGATAAGAGGTGGAGAAGAGGAAGATAGAGAATAAAGAAGAGGTGAAGAAAGGGAAGATAGAGAGAAAAGAAGAGGAAGGTAGTCAAGGAAGTAGGGTTAGGAGGGGGAAGGAAAGAGAGAAGGAGGAGGAGGAGGATAAAACGGGAGGAAGGTGGTTATCGGAGAAGTAAGCAAGAGTAAGGAAGGGATTATGAAACGAGGAGATAGGGAAATAAAAGAGAGTGAAGGAAGAATAGAGAAGAGAAAGAGAATCGGGGAGATAGAGAAACCGGAGAGTGAAATGAAGAAATAGGGAAATTGAAAAGAATGAAGTTTAAGAGGTGAAGAAGGGGCATGAAACAGGGAATAGGAAAAGGTAAAAGAAAAAAATGATAAAGAAAAGTAGAGAAAGAATGAAACGGGAAGATAGGGAATAGGAAAGAAGGAAGGAAGGATAGAGAGGAGAAGGAGGAGAAGCATAAAACGGGAAGAGAGGATGATGAGAGCGAAGAAGGGGAGAAGAGGATAGAAATAAAGAGTGAGAATATAAAACGGAAAGATAGGAAGTGGGAAAAAATGTAAGATAAACGAAAATCATAGAATAGGAAAATTAAGGAAAGGGTAAAAGAGGGGAAAGAGAAACAGGATAAAACAGTTAGAACAAAAAAAAATCAACAGGAGGAAAGAATTAATAGAACAATGTATGATAATGAAAGATAAAGAGAAAGATAGAGAGATGAAGAGAGGTAGGAAAAGAAGGGGAGAGAAAGAGAGAGAGAAAAGAGGAACCGAAAGAATGGGAAACAGAAAGAGAGAGAGAGGAAAAAGAGAAAGGAGAGAGAAGGAGAGAGAAGGAGAGGAGAGAAAGAAATTGAGAGAAAAAGGGAAGAAAAGAAAGAGAAAGGGAGATAGAGAAGGTAGAGAAATAAAAGGAATGTCGAAAAAAAGAAAGAGAGAAGGAAGGGAGACGAGATTGGACTGTTGGAGGAGAGGGGGGGGAGGGGGCACTCACCCCAGTTTGACCAATATTAATGGAGAATATTCGTCAAGGGATGCCAGGTGTGGGGAGGAGGGGAAGGGGGGAGGGGGGAGAGGGGGGAAGAGGCCGGAGGAGAAGAAGAGAAAAAGAAAGTTTTTTTTTATTTTTTTTTTTTCTCAAGCACAAGCGAAGGTAACGATGATAATAAGATGATAGGAATGATAATGACAATATCGACGATAATGATGGTGCGTTTTTTAATGATAATGATAGTGATAAGAAGAAAAGGAAAAGAAATAGAGATAGGGGTAATAGAAGAAGAAGAAGAAAAGGAAGAGGAGGAAGAAGGAGGTGGAAAAATAAATAAAATGTATAGTGATGATAAGGATGGTAATAATGATGATAATGATAATGATAATAATTACAACGATAGTAATAATGATAAAAATGATAATGATAAGAGTAATAACAATAATTAAAACAATTATGAAATGAAAAAAGGAGGAAGAATGATTAAAAGAAGAAGAATAGGAAGGAGAAAAGAAGATGAATGAAGGTAAATATAACAATAAAGAGAATAACAAAAAATACGAAATACAATAAAAGAGAAGAAGAAGAAGAAGAAGAAAGAAAGAAGAAGAAACAGTACGAATAAATAATACCAGAAAAGACAACGAAACATGAAATAAAAATAAACACAACAACACCAAATTAGAATAAAAATAGGAAGATAATGAAAACAATAATAAGATAACAGAGAAAATAAGAACAAAGATGAATAGGAGAAAGACCTATAGAGGCCCAAAAAGCTAGATAAATAAAGGCAGAAAATGGACAATAGGGTAGGCAGCAAGTAAGTTATCGTGTATGAATAATTGAGTGATTTTAGTGTTGGAAGGTGGGATGACGTCATTGAGTTGCCAGTTACCCTGTTTCATTTCGCGCTATTGCCGTCGTTATTATTATTTTTGTGGTGTACCTGGTTATCAATTATGTTTTGCTTTGTTCTTTTATTGTCATTATGATTGTTGGTGTTGTTGTTGTTGTTGTTGTTATTATTATTGTTATTATTGTTGTTGTTGTTATTATTATTACTATCACATTTATTATTATTATAGTTATTACTATCACTGTCATTAATCAATACTAATATCATGATTATTATTATCATCATCGTCACTCTTCAATCCTCTTATCGCTATCACTATGACGATGATTGATCACTGTTGCCGTTAACATTATTAGCATCATTACCATAAGAGCCAATCGCAGAACGAAATAGCCACAGAAGATCAAAGACCTTGACGGAATTACATAGTAATAGAGAGACATTTGTCGAAGTCAGAAAAAAAAAGAAAAAAATTTAAGACATCGCAGATTTCGAAACTGTAGTTAATCTAAATGGAAAATGACGGAGGTTATATAGTCAGGAGGTAATAAATATTAATTAGCGCATTAATTAATATCGCCTGTATTGGCAATTCTGGTAATTCTAGCTTGCGTTGCGAATGCAATTGAGGTCGCTATTTCACGGCGGTCGGGGAGGGTTGCCAGCTAGGGTTTTAAGGACAGGGTTTCGCGTCGTGGCGTCAGTGAGACAGGAAGGGGGAGAAGGAGAAGGAGAAGAAGAGGAAGAGAATAAGGGAAGATGAATAGGGGAAGGATGAGACGTGAAGAAGAAGATGGGAAGGAGGATAATTGAAGAAGAATGGGGGAAGGAGAATATACGAAGAAGAATAGGAGATGGGGGATACTGAAGGAAACGGAAGAGGGAGAATATCTGAAGAAAAATAGGAGAAATAGAACACGGGAAGAAAAATAGGAGAGAGAGAATGCACGAATAATAACAGGAGAAGAATAAATTAAGGAGAATAGGAGATGCAAAGGATGAAGATGATGGATAGGCGAAGGAGAATTAGGGAAGAAGAGAAAAAATAAGGAATAATGAGGAAGAGAGAGGGAAAAGGGGTAAATGAGGAAAGGAGGAGATGGAGGAATGAAGGAAGGGGAGAAGAGGGAGAAGACGATGATGATGGTGATAATGAGGATAAAATGAGAAAGAAGGACGTAGAGGATAAGGGAGAAGAAGAATCAGAAGAAGATAGTGATGGTGATGATGATAAGAGGGATGATAAATGAGAAAAAGAAATAATGAAGTAATGAAGAAGAGAAGGGAGAAGAAGAAGAAGAAGAAGAAGAAGAAGAAGAAGAAGAAATAATAATAAGAGAAAGAAACGATGAAGTAATAGAAGATGAGGGGGAGAAGAGGAAGAAGAAGAAGAAGAAGAAGAAGGAAAGAAGAAATAATAAGAAAATAATGATATAATGATAATAATAATAATAATAATAATAATAATAATAATAAGAAAAAAAAAAAAAATAATATAATAATAATAATATATAATGATCTTAATAATAATCATAATATATAATAATAATAATAATAATAATAATAATAATAATAATAATAATAAAAGAAAATAAGAAGAAGAAGAAGAAGAAAAAAAAGGAAAAGAAAAACAAAAACAAAAAAAAAGAAAAAGAAGAGGAAGAGGAAGCAAAAAAGAAAACGTATGACGAAGAAAGGGGGAAAAGGAAGAGGGCGAAGGAAGGTAGAGGAAGAAGGGAAAAGGATAAATTAAAAATAAAAAATAGGTAAATAAGGGAAAACAATAAAACGATAACGATGGAGAAGGAATAAAGAAAGGAGATATGGAAGATAAAAAAGAAACAAATTTGGAGAGGAAGAAGAAGAAGATGAAGAAGAAAATACAAATAAATGAAGTGGTTTAAGGAAGTCTTGATAACGAGGGAAAGAGATAAAGGAAAATAGGGATAAACGGAGGAATTTACGAATGAGGGAATAGGAGAAAAAACAGATAAAGATTGGGGTAATCATATTGGCGATGGTGAAGATAGTGACGCGGATGAAGAACAACAATAACAATAACAATGATGGTAATGATAGTGATGATAATGATGATGGTGAGGGTAATGGATGGTGATGATAACAGTAATGATAATGATGATGCTGATATTATCAATTATTATGATAAGGATGATATTGGTATTATTAAGGATAATAGTGATAATGATAATAATGATAATGATGATGATAATAATGATAGTGATAATAAGAGTAATGATGATAATAATGATGTTAATAATACTAGTAATAATAACAGTAATGATGATAATATTAAGAATGATTATAGTAATGATGATAGTGATGATAAACAATAATAGGAATGATGGTGATAATAATGATAATGATATTAATGATGATAATAATGATAACAATTATGATAATAATGATAATAATAATGATAATAATAATAATAATAATAATAATAATAATATAATAATAATAAAGATAATGATATAATAATAATAATAAGAAGAAGAAGAACAAGAAGAAGAAGAAGAAGCAGAAGAAAGGTTAAGGAAAAAACAAAAAAAAGACGGAATGGGAGCTGAGAAAAAAGAAAAAGATATTAGGTGAAATGAAATTATGAATAACAGGTGAATTGCCTGAATAAAGTTTTGCATCAGAAGGAACTAGAATTTAAACGGATATATAAAGAGAATGACGAAAAAAAAAGAAATATTAAAAAATGATGATACTCCTTGACATGACGGAAAGAGTGAGAAAGAGAGAGAGAGAGAGAGAGAGAGAGAGAGAGAGAGAGAGAGAGAGAGAAGAGAGAGAGAAGACAGACAGACAGACAGACAGACAGACAGAAAGACAGTATATATATGTGTGTGGGTGTGGGTGTGTTTGAGAGAGAGAGAGAGAGAGAGAGAGAGAGAGAGAGAGAGAGAGAGAGAGAGAGAGAGAGAGAGAGAGAGAGAGAGAGAGAGAGACGAAGAGGCCCCACCTGAGCTGGACGACCCCACAGGTAAGGCAGGTACTAATTATCTTCACGGAGGTAGAGTGTGCAGCTGTCCAAGCCACACCTCCATGCTTGTGGTATTTAATCTGCTTGTCCTTTGATGTTGCTTCAATCCCCCTTCTGCTAGTGCATGATCGTGTGCGGTGCCTGCATGTCTTGCCCCAAGCCCGGAGTGCAAACATGTGTACAGTCTGTAGTACACATGCATGTACACACGAGCCTGCTGTGCGAGTTTTTGGAGATACGTGTGTGCACTTCCTGATGTGTACAGCTGCATGGTGACGCTGTTTGTGAACAGGTTTACTCTTGGTTACTGCATCGTGTTGCACTGTAGAACAAAGTTGTTTTTCGGGCAGGTAAGTCGTGGAGAATGCCTGGCACAGGTGCACAGGCGTGGGCGCACCTGTCACGCCACTAGTGTACGCATCTGTTGCAGGTGTGGCACTGAGATTATGTACCTGTAGAAGCAGTTAGCTGTATGTGTACATCGTAGGTGCGTACCTGTGAACAGCGGATGTGCACCTGTGTGTTTATTGCTGACAGGTGTTGTGCCATGAGTGTGTAACTGTGACAGGTGATGTCCAGAAACAGGTGATGCCCAGTCTGTGTTCGGCCAGGAACAGGAATCTTGATAACAGGAAATTGTTTTGGGGATTCCCCTGTGTGCAAATGACTTCGTTGTGTATCACTCCTGGGCGTTCGAGGGGTCGAGGGAGGGGAAGGGGAGGGGAGGAGCCACAGAATGGAGCATTTCAAGCAAGAAAGGCCACCATCGGCACTCGGGTTCTCGGGCGGCCGCCGAGATGGTGGCGCGGGCGCGGGCGGCGGGCGGCGGAGGGTCCAGCGGATGTAAACACAGGGCGCGCGCGAGGATGGCGAAGGCCCGCTGGTGTTGCTTAACCCGATTACCCTGAGATGGACACACACACACACACACACACGTACGCACACACACGCACACACTAAGGGAGAAGGGTGGGTCGGGGGTCCAGTCCCAGCTTGGATATTCCCCCCCCCCCTCCATTCCTTGCTACCCCTCCCAACCCGCAGATCCCACCCACCCACCAACCCACCCACCCCGGCCGCCCACCTCCGCCCGTGCGTCCACTTGCCAGAAGGCCGAGAGTGGCCTGCGCCGCCCGTACGGTGGGTTCGGCCCTTCCGTGGTAGCCAGGGAAGACGTGTTGACATTGTACATCAGCAAAATACACATAGGGAGAACCTGCCGCCCACCCTGGGACCTGCCTGCACGCCCACGACGCCCACCTACATATATATATTTCCAGCCTCCAGAAGCACACGCAAACCTAAACGCTGCACACACGCGCGTGCACGCACATACTACCGCCACACTCGAATCTGCAAATACATACACGCCCC
>NC_051424.1:3327135-3339635 GCF_015228065.2 Penaeus monodon | reverse complement strand
CACTCAATGACCCCTGGGACAAAAAATTTGTTTTCGTCTTTACATTAAGGGTCCCTGATCGATACGGCAGAAATGTAGCCAGCTATTTCTTTTCTTGGATATTGTTATTGCATCCGAGAGCATTAATTGCACACTGCAATTTTCTTTTAATGCCGTCATTAAGGAATTTATGAGGATATAAGACGAAGTAACGAATACCAAGCATTTCCTTCCGCTTTTTTTCTTTTCTTTTCTTGAAACTCAATCGGCGAAAGGAAAATCAGGCGAGATATTGGTAGAGAGGGTGACTGTAAACACGGCCCCCTCCCCCGCCCCCGGCCCGCGTGTCGGCACCGCGGCCGTCGCTAAATGGATCTGCGGCCCGCTTGGACGTATGACAAATCGCGGCACTTATAAACTGCTCCGGCAATGGGGTTGAAAATTCACGCAGGGCGTGTGTTTGAGTTGGCGGGACCCTCCCTCCCCCCCCTCCCTCCCTCCCTTCCCCTGACCCTGTCTTCTGCTCCCTTCCCCTCTCCTCCCCTCTTTCCTTTTCCTCCATTCTCTGCGCTCCTTCTCTTCACCTTTTCTCCTCTCCACCTCTCTTCCCTTCTCCTCTTCGCCTGCCTTGATGGAGGGAGGGCGAAGCGCGTTGGCATCATGCAGAGACTCCTGATGATGCCTTCGTGCCGCCTAACGAGGGCGAGGGGCCTTGCCATGGGCGCGGCGGGCACGGGGGGGGGGGGTTCCTTCTCTCTTCCCTCGTTCGATCATTCATTTCTATCTTCTTTTCTCCCTACATTCCTTTCCTTCGTTCGTTCGTTCGTTCGTTTCTTCCTTCCTTCCTTCCTTTCTTCCTTCCCAACATCCTTCCTTCCGAGATTTCATGCAAAGGAATTTACAATATTTGATTACTTATTGTACTTCATATCGGGAGGAGGGGGAGGAATAATAATGATAATAATAATAATAATAATAATACGAAGAAGAAGAAAAAGAAGAAGAAGAAGAAGAAGAAGAAGAAGAAGAAAAGGAAGAGGAGGAGGAGGAGGAGGAGAATGAGGAAGAGGAAGAGGAAGAGGAGGAAGAGGTAGGAGGCAGGATGAGGTCGAGGAAGAAGAAGAGGAAGCAGGATGGGTGAGGGAGACGCAAGGGAAGGGAGGGAGGAGGGCGAGGGAGGGCGAGGGAGGGCGCCGTGGTGTTTGAGTTTGGGCTGCGGACCCCTCAATCCTGCTCCTAATGGACCGGCGGTGGGCGCGAGGGCTGTAGGCGCCGGAGGATGGGCGGGGGGAGGGGTGAAATGGGCGGCGGGCGGCAGGCAGGCAGCAGAACTCCATTGCCGGCGCTGAGGTCAGTCCGTGGTCTGGAGCGTGCCACGGGAGTGCAAGAGTGCCGGAGAAATGACGGAGAAGGACGAGGCTCGACGATTAGTTTTTCTCCTGACGTGATGTTTCGGTATTTTTCATCTTCTGCTAATTCTTCTTCCTTATTTTCTTTTACTTCTACTTCTCTCCTTTTTTCTTCTTCTTCATTTTCTTTTCTTTTTCCATATGTTTAGCTTGGGCATTTTTTCATATGAAGTTTCAATATTTTTCCTTGTCTTCCTCTCCTTCCCTCCTATTCCTTTCTCCTTCTGTTCCACCTTTATCCCTTCTCCCTCTGCTCTTCCTCTTTCTCCCTCTTCTCTTCTTCTATCTCCTTTTCCTTCGAATCCAAACCCCATCTGACCCCAGCCCCAGGTGGAGCCATCTATGACAGTCGATAGCTAACATTTAGTGCCAAGAAGTGCCAATACATATCCCGCGACAATTAAGGAAATTATTTTTCTAAAAAGTATATCGAATTATTTATTTACTCGCGTACCGATGGGCGGAGGCGGAGCGGGCGGTTGGGGGGGGGGTCCTTGCTGGCACTGAAGGGAGGGCCTGGCACTCTGGGCCATTCGTCCTCTCCTCCGCTCCTCGCTCTGTTGCCGCGGAGAGTCCTCTCCTCTCTGCTCTCTTGTCGCTCTTTTCCCTCTTTTATCTGTTTTTTCCCTCTGTTTATCTCTCTCTCTCTCTCTCTCTTCTCTCTCTCTCTCTCTCTCTCTCTCTCTCTCTCTCTCTCTCTCTCTCACCTTTCCTCTCTCTCTATTTTATATCTCTCTCTCATTATATATATATATATTTTATATATATATATATATATATATATATATATATATATAAATATTTTTTTATTTCTTTCTCTCCAATTATTTACATTTTCCCGTACTTAAATGATCAGTTTGCACACCTGTCTATTTGTGCCGTTGATCTAACCGCCTCAGTTTTCCCCCTTCGCTTCTCTGCAGCTCCTCTGGGGGAAAGGAGGAAGGCGTCGGAAGGTGTTTGTACCATCTGGGACAGTGAACAGCGCGGCAGCTGGTGCTTCTCACTCACCCCGGGACCACCAGCTGCTGTTGGACTCGGCTCGGGACCTCTCTTTCTCGCGCTCTCTCCTTCTCCTTCTCTCTCCTCCTTCTCTCTCTTTCTTCTCCTCTCTTCTCTCTCTTCTCTCGTCTTCTCCTCTCTGTCTTCTCTATCTCTTCATCTTCTATCTCTCTCCTCTCCTCTCCCTCCTCCCTCTCTCTCTCTCTCTCTCTCTCTCTCTCTCTCTGTCTCTATCTATCTATCTATCTATCTATCTATCTATCTATCTCTCGTCATTTTATCCTCCTTCCGTTCTGTCTCTTCCTGCAAGTTCATCCGTCTTAGAATGCCAAGGTGGAGTGCC
Source organism: Penaeus monodon (assembly GCF_015228065.2). Lineage (NCBI taxonomy): Eukaryota > Metazoa > Arthropoda > Malacostraca > Decapoda > Penaeidae > Penaeus > Penaeus monodon. Next base: position 3,336,902 of record NC_051424.1, on the reverse strand, counting down.
AAAATAGAGTGCCAGAATAGTGCCAATATGGAGTGCCAAGGTGAGACTCATTACAAATGTGTAACTTTCCAGCAGTCTTGGAAGGGAGTCGGGTGGAGGAGGGTAAGGGGGAGGAGGGGAGGAGGAGGGGATGTAGGGGAAGATGAGGGAGAGTAGGGGAAGAGTAGGAGGAGGGGAGGACGAGCGGGGAGTAGGGGAGAGCACCTTCGCCTGGGTGACACCTCCAGATATGTGGCCAATCTGTCGTCAGGGCAGATGTGCGTAAGGGGGGTGGGGGCGGGGAGGGAGGGTGAAGGAGGGAAACTGACGTGTGGGGAGAAAGGACGGGCGTGATGGGGGGAGGGGGGGGAGACAAGGAGGTGAGGGGCGAGAAGAGATGGAAGGAGAGGGCGAGCGAGATGAGGAGGAGGAGGAGGAGGAGGAGGAGGAGGAGGAGGAGGAGGAGGAGGAGAGCAGAGGTCTCTTCATTCACACCCCTTTCTCCTTTCCCCTTTTCTCTACGCACTTTCCTTCCCTTCCTCTTGACTTGTAAGCCTCCCTCCTCATCACCCCCCTCTCCCTTCCTCACTTTCTCCTTCCATTCCTACCTTCCTCTTTTCTTCTTTCTCTCTACAGCCTGATCTCCCTTCCCTTCCTCTCCAGTCCCTCTCCCTTCCTCTCCCTTTCCTCCCCTCCCTTCCTCCCTCCATACCCCTCCCCCTTTCCCCCCCTTCCTTCTCTCTTTCTCCCTCACTCCCTCCATACCCCTCCCCCTTCCCCTTCCTTCCTCTTTCTCCTCACTCCTCCTACCCTCCCCTCCCCCTCCTCTCCCTCCCTCTCCCTCCCTCCCTTCTCCTCCTTTCCCTCCCCCTCCCTCCATCTCTCCCTCCTCCTCTGCGAGGTCCCTGTGCTTGGTGGTTTGATGGTCCCTTTCATGGTGGGTAATGTATGCCCGCCAGTCTCCGGCCTCAGTGATGCTCTCATCCATCCAGGGCGTTGAGAGGGGGGGCGGGGGGAGGGGGGAGCACTAAGGGAGACGGGAAGGGCAAGGGGAAAGGTACAGATAGATGGCGTGCGGTGGGGGTGGGGGGAGGGAGCGAGGAGACGGATAGATGGATAGGAGGTAGGCGGAGGGGAAAAAAATGGGGTGGCAGGGTTTGTATGCATACTAAATAAAAGTATATGCATATACGGACGCGCATACGGACACACACACACACACACACACACACACACACACACACACACACACACACACACACACACACACACACACACACACACACACACACACTGAATACAGCATTATAACTGCGAGTGGGCAAGGAAACAGTGATAGATAAGGATGCATAACAAGGCGAGATAAAAGCGAGCATACAAACAAGAGTATCTTTGCTGAAGAGAGTCGGAGAGGAGCAAGGTGAGGGAGAAGGATGAGGGAGCGGAGTTAGAGATGAGGATGAGGGAGAAGGATGAGGGAGCAGAGTGAGGGAGCGAGGTGAGGAAGCAGGTTTAGACAGCAGAATGAGGGAGCAAATAAGCGCGTAGGCAGGTGAGGCTGTAAAAAGGGAATGGTCACTGTATGTAAACAAGCATATAAGTTTGTAAACAGAGCGGATAACCACAAGACACAAGAAGTTAGGGCAAAAAATAAACGAGAAACTCTGAGACAATATTGAAGATGAGGAAAGACTCAGCTCGCAGACGTGCAGCGTTCGAGATCCCTTTTCGGGATAGTAGGATCTCTGATGCGAGTTCTCAGCTCTGCTCGCTCAGGCTCAGTCACGTCTGGGAGTCTCAGCTCTCATGACGCTCAGATCTGAGGTCTCTCGCTGTCTACTCTCATCTCAGAGTCAGTCTGAGACTCTGCAGACACTCTCGTTCGACGAGGATCTGCTATGGATCGCTCTACGACCTAGCCATCGTGCGTGGGTCTCTCTCTCGCTGCGGACAGTCTCGGTCAGTCTAGTCAACGTTTCTCACCGCATGAGTCAATAACTGCTCAGCTCGCTGTAAAAAAGCATGCTCACTGTCATGTCAACATCTTATCGTTTACCGCGTACTCTCTCTACTCATTAGGTCAAAATACGTAAACTCTAGACATTTAATCTAACACTCCTCTCGCACATCTCTCTCTCTCTCTCTCTCTCTCTCTCTCTCTCTCTCTCTCTCTCTCTTTGCCTTCTTTTTCTCTCTTTCTTCTCTCTTTTGCTCTCTGGATGTCAATCTCTCTCTCTTTTTTCTCTCTTTCGCTCTTTTCGCTTCGTTCTCCATTTTTTATCTTTCTTTCCTTTTTCTCTTTGTTTTGTTTTGTTCTTGCCTCGTTTTCTTAAATTCTCTTTTCTTCTTTTCTTCTTTCACTTCGTTGTTTTCTCTATCGCCGTTTTTCTTCTCCCGCTCTCCTTCATCTTCCTCATCTACCTTTATCTATCAATCCTTCTTTATCTCAGTTTACCTCTTCCCTATCCTTCCCTCCCATTCGATTTGTTCCCTTCTCCTCCTTTCGGTCCCTGCTCCATCTCCTTCTTTATCTCGTGTCGCCTCTTCCCTGAGTCGGCGGCGGGTCGGGTCGGATTCCTCCTCACCGGGCATCCAACTCCCCCTGTCGGCCGGCTGCTCTCCTCGCCGCCGGCTCCGCGCCTCTCGCTCTCTTCTCTCTCGCTCACTTCTTTATCTCTTTCGCTTTCTCTCTCTCGCTTTCTCTCTCTCTTCTTTCTCTCTTTCGCTTTCTCTCTTTCGCTTTCTCTCCTTCTCTCTCTCTCTCCTCTCTCCTCTCTTCTCTCTCTCTCTCTCTTCTCCTCTCTCTCTCTCTCTCTCTCTCTCTCTCTCTCTCTCTCTCTCTCTCTCTCTTCTTTCTCTCTCTCGCTTTCTTTCTCTCTCTTTCGCTCGCGTTCTTTCGTTTCTTTTCTTTTCTTTTTCTTTGACTTTCGTTTTCTTTTTTTTTTTCTTTTATACTGTTTTTACTGTCTTTCTCTTTCGTTTTTTTGTCTTTGTTGACTTTCTCTTTCATTCCCTCTCTATTTCGCTATTTCTTTTTCTCTTTGCCTCTCTATCGCTTTCTTTCTCTCTCTCTCTCTCTCTCTCTCTCTCTCTCTCTCTCTCTCTCTCTCTCTCTCTCTCTCTTTCACCTCCTATTTGTCTCTCTCTTTCCGCCTGTTTCTCTTTGTTGATTTTTTCCCTCTCTTTCTCTCTCTCTTTCTCTTTGCTTATGTCTATCTATATGTCCGTCTTTTCGAGTAGAATTCGGAAATTAAATGAAGCATAGATAGGAAAAGAGGGAAGATAAACGGAGGAATAGGAAGGCAAGAAAAGAAAGGATGAATAGGTAGAGGAAGGTAAAAGAGGAGGGAGAAAGTAAGGATGAGAAGGAAGAGAGGGATAGGAAAAAATAAGGAGAAAAAAAACTGAATTGAGACAAGGAGAAGAAGAAGAAGAAGAAGAAGAAGAAGAAGAAGAAGAAGAAGAAGAAAAGAAAGGAGGAAGAGGAAGAGAGAAGAGAAGAAGGAGAAAGAAGAGTGAGGAAGGAGATAGATAAATAGGAGGAGAAAAAGGAGGAGAGGGAAGGGAGGAGAAAGGAAAGGAAGGAGGAAGGAGGAATGAGGAGGAGGAGGAAAAGAAGAGGAGGAGACAGGAGGAGTTGAGACGAAGGAGAAGAAGTGAGCAGGAGGAAAAGGAAAGGACTTGGCAGGAGGGGAGAAGGAGAGGGGAGGAGGAGGAGGAGGGTAGGAGGAGAGCGAAGGACGAGGTCGAAAGATCGGCCGAGACACCGCGGGTCGAGGCGCATCATCTATAACTCCCCCGACGCGATTAAACGGCACTTGGCGGGCCTGTCGGTCGCTGATGGGTTGCGGGGGAGGGGGGGGAGAGGAAGTGGGGGGAGGGTTGAAGAGAGGAAGGGAGGGGGGAGGGGGAGTGGGGAGAGAGGGTTGAAGAGACGAAGGGAGGGGGAGCAGTGAGGGAAAGGGGAGAAGGGGGGGAGGGAAGGGAGTGGTGAGTAGGGGTAGGAGGGAAAGGGTAAGAGAGGGGAGATGGGAGATTGCAGGGGGGAAGGGAGGAGGAAGGGAAGGGGATAAGGAAGGAAAAGAAGGGAGGGAGGGGAGAAGGAAGGGGGTGAAGGTGTTGGGAGGGAAATGGAGGAAGGGATGAGGGAGGGAAGGTGAGGAATGGGAGGGGGAGGGAGAGAAACAGTAAAGAGATAGGAAGATGGAAAAAAGTAGAGGGGAGAGAGAAGAGGATATGTAAAAAGGAAAAAAAGAAAAAAGAGAACATTAAGAAAAAAAAGGGGAGACGGGAATTCGAGACTAAAGATGAAATGGGCAAAAAGGGAGATGATTCGAAAGGAAAATATTGATAGATGAAGGAAGGACGAGGACAGGAAACGGATAAAGAAAAGGGGAGAGAATATGGCGAAGGGAAAGCGGAAGAAAAGAAGCTAAGGGGAGAGAGGGAGGGAGAAAGGGAGGGAGGGAGGGAGGGAGGGAGGGAAAAGATTCAGATCCGCGTTCGTAAGAGCATTTGATACCATTATACTGCGATGAAGTGTCTGCGACGATAGGACCTACAATATATGCCCACCAATTGCCCGAAGTTTCTTGAGAGGTCTCTTCACTTACCCTCCTTTTCCTCATTTATTTATCTGTGGCTTATCGTGTTTTATCTCTTTTCCTCCTCCTCTTATGTGTTTGTGATAGGAGGGAGGAGGAGGAGGGAGGAGGGAGGAGGGAGGAGGGAGGGGGTGAACTGGGCGCCATGTTGAAGGCTGTTCAGTGCGTACCTGGTGATGGGAAGTCTGCCTGTGCCTCCATCGTGTACTTCCATCCTGTATTCCATTATTATCTCTCTACCTTTATCTATTCTTTTCTGTTGCTTTCATCATGTTTTTCTTTCCTTCCATCTGCATTTTCTTTTTCCATTCTTCTTGCGCTTTTCCCTCAGGCTGCCTTTGTTCCAGGTAGCTTCAACTGCTTCCATCTTCATTCTCTCTTCTCTCTCTCTCTCTCTCCTCTCTCCTCTCTCCTCTCTCCTCTCTCCTCTCTCCTCTCTCTCTCTCTCTCTCTCTCTCTCTCTCTCTCTCTCTCTCTCTCTCTCTCTCTCTCTCTCTCTCTCTCTCTCTCTCTCTCTCTCTCTCTTTCCATTGATCTTTCGACCTTCAACCTCTGTTACGAAAAGGCGAAACCCTTGTCACCGCAAAACATGCTCTGCCACTTTCATGTTACCACTAGTGTGTTACCAGTGCGTTACCACCGCCTTCCTAATGTGTTACCAGTGTGTTACCATCGTCTTCCCAGTGTGTTAGCCGTGTGTTACTCTGCCTTGCCCCCCTTCCACCCCTCCGACCACCACCACCACCGTCAACAAGTGAAGCTGCCGCACAAGACAACTTCTCAACCTAAATCGAAGTATTGGGTGATGCGCTCTCTATCCCGGCTCCGACCCAGCCCGCCGCCGCCGCCGCCGCCACCGCCGCTGCTGCTGCTGCTCGTCCTCCTCCTCCTCCTCTTCCTCCTCTTCCCTCTTCCTTTTCCTGTTTCCTACTGCTGCTGCGTCTGCTGCCGTTCTTCAAGGTTTAAAGCGGCGAAAGTGCTCTTGTTCCAGCTGCTACTACGAGTACTACCCCTGCTGATGCTCTTGCGTGAGAGTGCTGTGGTGTCGACAGGGCCCTTCCTCGCTGGTACTTTGCGCTGCCTTTGCGGTCGCGGTATTTGGTGCGGTACCTCCTTGGTACTTGGTAATTGACTTGTTATTTTTATTGTATGTAATTTTGATTTTGTTGTTTTTTTATCGTATTTGTGATGCTGATGACTGGTGATGTTGTTATGATGTGCTGGTGTACCGGTACGGATAAAGAGGTGCTTCTTCTGCTACTGGTGATTGTGGTTATCAGTGGCCATTGATGAACCGGGGAAGAGGAAGAAGCTAGAGCAGGAAATGGAGAAAGGAAAAGGTGAAAAGAAATAGAGGAATAGAGATATGGGAAATGGATGGGAAAGAAAGGGAATTGTAGGTTTAGGAAGAAAAAAAAGGAGACGAAGAAGAAGAAGAAGAAGAAGAGGTAAAAGACTGTGATGATACATAGGATGATGAGGAGAAGTAAAAAGAGCAAGAGTAGATGATAGAAGAAGAGATGGAGAACATAGAGGGTGATAATGCAGAAGAGAAGAGAGGGAGATAGGAAGAGTTAGATGGATCCTGCTGAAGAGAAAGGAAGGATAAAGACCAGGGTAGGATAAGGATTTAAACTTTTAAAGGATATTTAGGATGTCTATTCAGGAAAATAAGTGATCGCATCTAAGAAGATGGAAAAATAGAGACGTTGTAGACAGGAATAGATAGAAATAGGAGGATGTAAAGGAGACCAAAGGGAGGAGAAAGAGAAGAAGGCGATGAGAATGGGTAAAGATTGATAAGAAAGGAAAGAGGGTATAGAGGGAGAGGAATAGATGAAGAAGAGAAGGCGAACAACAATAAATGTCTGAACAGAAGGGAGGGGAAAAAGATAAGCGGAGGGTAAAAAATAATAGGAATATCATAAAGGAAGATAAAAAAGGAAGAAGTTGTAGAAGAAGAAGAAGAAGAAGAAGAAGAAGAAGAAGAAGAAGAAGAAGAAGAAAAGAAGAAACCAAAGGTAGGAAGTAGGAATAATAATAATTAAACTGAAAGAACAAAAATATATATCGAAAAAGAAGAAGAAGAAGAAGAAGAAGAAGAAGAAAAATCTAAATAAGATGAAAGATCATCCACTGATAGAAGTATAGACATTCAGAACGAAAGGAAGAGAATTCTCGAAACCCCCCTAAAAAGAGGGAGAGAGAGGGGAGGGTAGATGTAGATCGGATAGAAAGAAGCGAGAGAGGATAGAGGATAGAGAGAGAGAGGATAGCGGATAGAGAGAGAGAGGATAGCAGATAGAGAGAGAGAGGATAGCGGATAGAGAGAGAGAGAGGGGATAGAGAGAGAGGAGAGCAAACGAAGGATTGGTCTGGGTGTCGGTGCGGTAATTGGCTGTTAAGAGAACCGTCGTTTTGAGAGCGCGACATAATTGTGTTGTGTGTCTCGCATCGGTAGAGAAATCAATGTTGATATATTGATGTTTGCCAGGAGCTGGACTTCCCGCGGTGCCACAGAATAGGATTTGCATTACGCACGAAACGGGGCGGAGAGGAAGGAGAGGAGGTTCGACGAGGTTGGAGGTTGAGGTTGGAGGTTGGAGGTTGGAGGTTGAGGTTGGAGGTTGGAGGTTGGAGGTTGAAGTTGGAGGTTGGAGGTTGAGGTTGGAGGTTGGAGGGGGAGATATGGGGGGGGGATGGAGGTGGAAGAGTTGGGGGAGGAGGTGGAGGTGGAGGAGAAACGGAAGTGGAAGAAAGAGAAAGAGGAGGAAGAAGAGGGAGCAACGGTAGCATCAGCATCATTATCAGTAGCAGAAGAAAAAGAAAAGAAGAAGAAGAAGAAGAAGAAGAGAAAGAAGAAGAAGAGGAAGAGGGAGAAGAAGATAAAGAGGAGGAAGCATAAGAATACGAAGAAAAAGAAGAAGGAGAAGGAGATGAAGAATAAGAATACGAAGAAGAAGAAGGAGGAGAGGAAGAAGAGGGGGAGAGGGAGGAAGAGGGTGGTGGATGGAGGGGGGGGGTGAGATGGCGCTCGAGTTAGATTTTGATTTTGATGAGATGATGGTCTTTTTTATATATATATTTCTGTGTTTTTTCGTTATTGGCTTTTTTACTTGCTGTTGCGAGGTCATTAGAGAAGGTTTTCTCTTCTCTCTGAAGGTGCGGGATTTGAGGGAGAGTCGTGGCTATGGTTTTGTCTTACTTTCTCTATTTCTTTTTCTTTCGTTTCTCTCTCTCTCTCTCTCTCTCTCTCTCTCTCTCTCTCTCTCTCTCTCTCTCTCTCTCTCTCTCTCTCTCTCTTTCATCCTCTCTCTCTCTCTCTCTTTCATCCTCTTCTTCTTTCCCCCGTTCGTTCCAACTGAAGAACCAAAGAAGAAGTATTAAAAGAACAGATAACGAACATACCGATAATTAAAAAAAAAAAAAAAAAAAACTCGAAAACCGAAAAAGAAAATCTAAAAAAAAAAAATACAAACAAATAAACAAACAAACAAATAAATCCCCCCCCCCCCAAAAAAAAAAGACAAATAAAAAAAAGAAAAAAAAACTCGAAAAAAAAAAATCCCGGCGAACTCCAAAATGAAAGGTGGAAAGAGGTCGGCGGCGGAACATAGCGGAGCGGCGGCGTTACTGGTAACCTGTGAGCCCCACCAACCTTTTCGCTGTATCGACGTATTGGGTTTCGTGACTCACTACCGATTTGGCTGCAAGTGGCTCGTTTTATTTCCCACAAATGGTACGTGTACACTCGCATTTACACACACACACACTCACGTATATACACACACGTGTGTATTTACACTCGTATACATATACACCTAAGCACATACACATGCATACATACACAAACATACGCACGCACGCACACAGATTTTCGGGGGAACAAGGAGTGAGCTGGAACAAGTGCGCGTTTGCACGCACGTACATGCATTCACCCTCCGCAGCCTCGCTTCAGCCTCCGCTCCGTCGGTGACCCCGCGCCGTACCCTTTCGTGCCCCCCCTCCCCCTTCCCCTCCCCCTCCCCCCACTCGGCCGTGCCCCCTCTCCCTCCATTCCCCCTCCCCCTCTCCTCCCCTTCCCCGTCTGGTGTTACCATGGCCGAGATATTCTCTGGGAACTGTAAGTTACTTAAGAAAGAGAGAGAGAGAGAGAGAGAGAGAGAGAAAGATAGAGAGAGAGAGAGAGAGAGAGAGAGAGAGAGAGAGAGAGAGAGAGAGAGAGAGAGAGAGAGAGAGAGAGAGAGAAAGAGAGAGAGAGAGAGAGAGAGAGGTCCAGCTGCATTTCGTGGCTGCCACCAGCTGTAAGGAAACCCGATGTTGTCACCTGTAATATCTAATTTGCATACAAGTCTTAGCTGTGGTCATTAAGGCTTTGTTTCGCCTTTAGAATGCAGAACTATTATTGAAGATGCTTTTTGTAATGCATTAATGTTGGTACGATATTTTTTTTGTGTGAGCTAAAGATCTTGTGTGATAATATACTACTACTACTACCACCACTACTACTACTACTACTTACTACTTCTACTACTACTTCTACTACTACTATTGTCATTTTTATAAGAACCATTGAACCAAAAATGATAAGATAAAAAAAAAAAAAAGATAGATGACCCAAAGTTAATTTAGTTGTTGAAATCATCCAGCGGGTCAAGAGCACAGGCTTCTGCCGCGCTGGTTTGTGCGGCAGCCTTAGTACATCTCCGGTGCTGGTAACTGTGTGGTGCTGTGCTGCTGTGCTGCTGTTTGCTGCTGCCCGTCCTCTCCTCCACCTGCTTTGTGTTGCCTGATGTGACGTGACTCTCCTGATCGCTCACACCACTCGGCACAGATGTCCTTTCCTCCTTCTCCCTCCTCCTTCTCTCCTTCCTTCCCTTATTCATTCATTCGGTTTCGATCCTCGCCGCCATGTCCTCGTCCTCTGTCCGCTTTCAGTTTCTCATCACGCTGCGCTCTGTCCTTATGCCATTTCGTTCTTTTTTTTCTTTTTTCTTTTTTTTGTCTTTCAACCACACAAACTCATTGCCATCGAACATCAAGCAAAGACACCGTTTTTTTGTTTGATTCTGAGCTCGTTTTTTTTTCACCTGCTTGTTTCATCTGCTGAGTTTTTCTTTTTTCTTTCCTTTGCTTGCTTGTCTCTCTTTCTGTTTCCCCCTTTTTTTCTTCTTTTTCCTCCTT
>NC_051424.1:3320806-3327035 GCF_015228065.2 Penaeus monodon | reverse complement strand
AGAGAGAGAAGAGAGAGAGAGAGAGAAGAGAGGGAGAGAGAGAGCGGAGGGTGGAAAAAAGCGGCATTGTTTTGAGTCCATCCCAATCCCGTGGCCTCTAATGATATGGTGATGACCAGGACCGCCTTCGCCGCCGCTCCCAGGCCGAGCGCTCGACGCCGCTAAGGTTAGCGCTGCGGCGGCCGCTAGATTCGCTTCGCTTTGAGGACGGACAGAGCGAAGAGATAAGCGTGTGTGCGAGCAGATAGACACACACACACACACGCACAAACACACACACACACACACACACCACACACACCACGCACACACACACACACGAACACACCACACCACACACACACACACACCACACACACCCACACACACACAGACAACACACACACCACACACACACACACACCACACACACACCACACACACACACACACACACACACGCACAAATTCCCGCCCGCACCCACGCTCAGGTGAGGGCGGCCGGGCGACACGAGAGCGCGGGCGGTGACGGGGCTTCTTGGCAGAGCTGGGCAGCCCTTCAATCTCTCCCTCCCCCCCCCCCTTCCTCATCCCTTTACCCCCCTCCCCCCCCAGTGGATTCTCCAGAACGGAGAGTTTTAGAATTTTAAAGTTATTGTTGAGGTCAGATTTAGGTGCGGGAGCCTCGCTCAGCCTAAGTGAAAAAGGCGTGTGTGATGTATTGCCGTAAACTCCGCCATTAGGTCGGGCTGGGCACGCGCGCGAACGCATTTTACGTTCCCGAGACGTACGTAAGAAAAAACGCACACGCACATATACATGGGGGTACGTGTACTCCAGATATGCATGTACACATACTTACGCACACACACACGAGCGCGCATACAAACACACACACACACACACACACACACACACACACACACACACACACACACACACACAACACACACCACACACACACACACACACACACACCACACACAAGCGGTAAAGGAATTTGAGCGACGAAAAGAAATGTGAACAAAGATCAATGAATAATGAATAAGATGAGTCAAAAATGGCGGAGAGGGAGCAAGGAGTTTTAGCTTGGAAAATGAATGAAAGAGAAAAAAGGGTAAGAAGAGAAGAAAAGAGGGGAAGAGAGAAGTGAAAAAGAGGGAGAGAGGAAGAGAGAGGGGAGAAGGGGGAGAGAGAGAGAGAGAGAGGAGGAGAGAGAAAAGAGAGAAGGGGAGAGAGGGAGAGAGAGAGAGAAAGTGAGGAGTAGGAAAAGGAAGAAGGAAGCGAAGAAAGGGAGAATGGACGAAACAAGGGAGAAAAGGAAGAAGGGAGGAAGGAGGAAATAAGGGAGGAAAGAGGAGAAGGGGAACGTAGGGAGAGAAAAGGGAAGAAGGGGTCGTAGGGTGAAGGAAAGGGAGGCGAGGGGGGTGGGGGGGGCCTCGCCGTTCATCTGCGAGGGTCTGGATGCAAAGCAGGGGTGCCTGGGCTTGGCACTTATGGCAGCCGGGGTCATCAGAGCGCCACCGTCGCCCTGTCCCTTCCTCGCCCCCCCCCCCCCCCGCTCTCCATTATTCCCTCGTCTTCTTCCCTGTCCTTCTCTGGTTTTGCTTATCTCTGTTCTCCTTTCTTTCTCTCTCTTTTTCTCTTTCTTTCTCCCCCTATCTCTCTCTCTTTCTCTCTCTCTCTCTCTCTCTCTCTCTCTCTCTCTCTCTCTCTCTCTCTCTCTCCCTCTCTCTCTCTCTATCTATCTATCTATCTATCTATTTTTTCTTCCTCTCCTTCTTTTCTTTCTTTCTGCTCTCTCTGAGATTTGTTTTCGTGTCTGTGTCTTCTTTTGTTTGTCTGTTTGGTCTATCCCTTCTTCCCTCTCTCCTTCCATCATTCCTCCCTTCCCTCCTTCCTCTCTTTCTCCTTCTCATTCCCTTCCTCCTTCCCTTCTTTTTCTCCTTCTCTCTTTCTCTCCATCCCTCTTTCTCTTTCTCCCTCTCAATCTCCCTCTCCTCTTCACACCTTCCTATTCTCCTTTCGCTTTTCCTTCCTCCTCTTTCTCCTCTCTTCTTCACACCTTCCAATTCTCCTTTCGCTTTTCTCCCTCTCCTTTTCACAAATCCTTCCTTCCCGTTCCTTCCTCCTCCTTCTCCTCTCCTCTTCACACCTTCCTATTCTCCTTTCGCTTTTCCTTCCTCCTCTTTCTCCCTCTGCTTCTCCGCCTCCAAAGTCAAGATATTCCGATCGCTGTCCCTCTCAGCCGCCGTCACTTCGCTCTCACTGACCTGCCTTGACCTGTCATAACCTTTCATGGTCGGAGGTGATTTAACGCGTCTTTTCATGTGACCTTTCATAATATGACGCCGGGAAAAAATGACATATCATGACTATTTTCGTTTTTTTTCTTTCTTTCTTTCTGTTTTTCTATTTTGTTTTTTCTTTCTTTCTTTCGCTGGGTCTTTGTTAGCCTCGTGTCGTCTTCTCTGTCTTTTATTTTCCTTGATGTTTTCTTAACTATTTTGCTTTTCTTCGCGTTTCGTTTCATCTCTTTATAATCTTTTTTTTTTCATCTTCTTTTCTGGATCTAAATCTTTCTAAATCTTTCTCTCCTCCTGTAACCACTCCAGTCACATATCATCCTCCTCCTTTCTCCCTCCCTCCCTCTCTCTCTCTCTTTATCTATCTATCTTTATCTCTCTTTCATTCCCTCATCTGCATAATGTGACTCTACGTTTCTGTTTGCCTCCTCCCCCCTACCCCTCGCCCTCCCCCCACTCACCACCTTTCACGCTCATCATCACCTCCTGAAGGATTTGTGGTGCTGCGTTCCTTCTACTCCTCCTCCTCCTCTTCTTCTTCTTCTTCTTCTTCTTCTTCTTCTTCTTCTTCTTCTTCTTCTTCTTCTTCTTTTTCTTTCTTTTTCTTTCTTTTTTTTCTCTCTCTCTCCTTTTCTTTTTCTCGCTCTCTTTCTCTCTTTTCTCTCTCTCACTTTTCCCCTTTTTCTCTCTCTCTCTCTCTCTCTCTCTCTCTCTCTCTCTCTCTCTCTCTTTTCCCCTCTCTCTCTCTCTCTCTCTCCTTTTCCTCTCTCTCTCCCCTCTCTCTCTCATCCCCTGCCCATCTTCTCCTTTCCCCCTCCCTCCTCCTCCTCCTCCTCCTCCTCCTCCCCTCCCCTCCTCCTCCTCCTCCTCCTCCTCCCCCCCTCTCCTCTCCTCCCCCTCCTCCTCCTCCTCCTCCTCCTCCTCCTTCCGTATCACAAGGAGGAGGCATTAGCGTCATGTGACCTCAGCGTCTTCGCGTCCTTCGTCCACCAAGACCTGGCTCTCGAGTGCCACGGCGGGGGGGGGGGGGGGGGGGGGAAAGGGGGGGGATAGGGGGGGAGAGATAAAAGTATGTGAGGAATGGGGGAAGAGAGGAGAGAGGAAGAAAGGAGAGATGGGAGGAGGGAGGAGAGAGAAAGAGGAGGAATAGAAAGAGAGAGAGAGGAGAGAAGGCCAAAGGGAGGGATGGGAGAAGATAAGAGAGAGGGAGAGGGAGGGGGGGGAAGGGGTTCGGGGGGACGGCGCCCCTCGTGTGACTGAGCGAAGGAGGACCCCGTCACGCCCCCTCCGCGACCGCTTCCGTCAAATTCCCTCCTAAACTGCGTCCTAATCCATTTAGTGGCCCTTGGTCCTTAAGAGTCCGTTTGCATATTTTTTGAAAAGGGGGAGCGCTTCAACAACCCTGCTCCCCCCCCCCCTTCTCCTCCTTTCTCCTTTTCCTCCACCCTTCCTTTCCTCTTCCCCTTCCCTCCCCCTCCCTCCCTTCCACCCTTCCTCCTCTCCCCCTCCCCTCCCTTCCACCCTTCCTCCCCTCCCCCCCTCCCTCCCTTCCACCCTTCCTCCCCTCCCCCCTCCCTCCCTTCCACCCTTCCTTTCCTCCCCCATTCCTCCCGTCCCCCTCCCCTCCCCCCCCCCCGTCCCGTCTACCCTCCTTTTTAACTTCCCTTTTCTTTCTTTTCCCCCTTTTTTCCATTTTACTTATCCCATTCCCATTTCGCTCCCCTCCCCCCCCTACCCCCCCTGCCGAGGATGGCTTACCGCTTTCCTTAGAATTTTGAATTTATGGGAGAACATTTATATACGTGTTTGTATGTGTTTGTTTGTGTGTGTTCGTTTTTATTTGCGTGTGTTCTGTTTTAGAATATTTGTGTGTATGTATGTGTGTGTGTGTGTGAGAGAGAGAGAGAGAGAGAGAGAGAGAGAGAGAGAGAGAGAGAGAGAGAGAGAGAGAGAGAGAGAGAGAGAGAGAGAGAGGAGTATGTATAGCAAAATATAACAAAAAAAAAAAGAAAACATATAACCAAGAAAAGCAAGAAAAAAACCTAACACAGAAAAAACAGCCGTCACTCTGCATGCCCCACATTAATATAAGGCTAATTGTCTACCCGTTGCTTCCTTTCTTATCGCTGAAAATCCTAACCATCCTTTATTTTTTCTCTCCCCTACAGGTACGTATGACCAAGGAACTGTGCAGGGAGGGTCGGGATGTGCCCAGCCTGGATGTATGTATTATTGTCATATTTTTTTTGTCTATTTACGAAATATCGTGACCTTTTTAGTGACCTTACGTGACCTCGTCTTCTCTTGTCTCGGTCTGTTCTCTCCTTCTCTTCCTGTCTCTCTGTTTTTTTTTTTCTGGGTTTCTCTCGTGTACATTGTGCGAGTCAGCTTCTGTGTACATCTGCGCTGTCTATTATGTACGAGTCTTGTTTGTTTCGTGTGGACGTTGGGTTTACTGTGTCTGTTTTAGTGACTTTTTTTCCTTTCTTTATCTTTCTCTCTTGCTTATTGTCGCTCTCGCTATTTTTCTTTCTCTCTCTTCTTTCTTTTCTTCTTTATTTTCTCTTTTCTTATTCTTTTTTTTCTCTCTCTTCTTTCTCTCTTTTGCTCTCTCATCTTTCTGTCTCTACCTTCTCTTTCTATTCTCTGCCTTCTCTTTCTCCTCTCTCTCTCTCTCTCTCTCTCTCTCTCTCTATCTATCTATCTATCTATCTATCTATCTATCTATCTCTCTATCTCTCTCTTTCTTTCTCTTTCTCTCTCTCCCACTTTTCTTTTCTATTCACCAAATCTTCCTTCGTGCGTACACTATTAACGACCCATCGTTGGCTTTCGCGTGTACTTTTACAGTAATTTTCGGAGTTGACATATAGAATAACGTACTTTTTTCCCACGGATGCCATACCAACGCTCAGCCTATGGCGTAAAACGAGTTTATTTCTTTGCTGGTCGTTTTATCTGGTTAAAAAGAATGACTGAAATCACATGCGGTTTATTTATTTATGTATTTTTTCTCCCTTTTTTAATAAGCATTCTTAACTATTGGAATAACATGTGATTTGTTTATCTATATGGCATTTTTTTATCTTTTTTTTCAATTATGTATTTTTTTTTAAACTACTGAAATAACATGCGATTTTTAAATTTATTTGTATGCGATTTTTTTTTCAATTGTATTTTTTTTCACAATGTCCTTCCGTCTCCCTTTTCTTCGAAGCGAGGATCTCAGAGGCTCCGGTAGGCCTGGCGTCCCGTCCGCGTGGGAAACCTTTAAAAAATAAACAAAAGAATGATAAAAAAGGGAAGAAAATGGTAGGGGAGGGACGCGGGGTGTCTCTCCCTTCCTCCCTCCCTCTCTCCCTCCCTCCCTCCCTCCCTCCCTCCCTCTCTCTCTCTCTCTCTCCCTGACCCCTCGACACGTCTCCCCTATCATCACTCCCCTCTGTTTCTCCTCCTTCCTCCACCTCCTCCTCCTCCCCCCTCTTCCTCCCCTTCCCCCAACCCCCCGCGGATCCTCTCCCCCATCCAAACAGTATTTTGCATAAAAACACACAAAAAACGGGCTAATGGTGAGAATTTAAATCGTGGTGATATTGTGGTGGGGATGGTGATGACGGCGTTATCACATTCATGCACCATAAAATGCGAGGAACTATCGGCGGCTGCATTTGAAAAGTGGCAAAATATACCCCCCTCGCTCGCCACATTATTCCTAGACTCGGGATATATTTATAAACCGAGCATAAATTTATTGCCTCGCTATGATAATACTGTTAGCAGTGGTTATCCCCCCCCTCCCTTCCCCTCCCTTCTCCTCCTCCTCTTCACCCCCGCCGTCTTCCCCTCTTTCCCCGCCCCCCCTTCTCTTCCCCTACCTCTTCCCCCTCTCCCCCTCTTTCTCTTCTTCTTCTTCGCCACAGAGAGGGGAAAGAAATGATAGTAAGA
>NC_051424.1:3305806-3315806 GCF_015228065.2 Penaeus monodon | reverse complement strand
TCTTAATATTCTCTCATCACTATTATTGTTGTTGATAATGCTATTTTGTTATATTATGGTATATATTTTTTAAGTATGACAACCATTGGTGTTATTATTATGATCGATGTTATCTTGTTGTCTAATGATATATCATAGTGTGTGTGTAACGTTATTATTGTCATTAGTATCAGTTGTGGGAATTATTATAGGTTCTTCTCTCTCTCGCTTTCTCTTTCTCTTTCTCCCTCTCTTCCCTTTCTACATTTCTTACTCTATCTTTCTCTTTCTCTTACCCTCTCTCTCTCTCTCTCTCTCTCTCTCTCTCTCTCTCTCTCTCTCTCTCTCTCTCTCTCTCTCTCTCTCTCTCTCTCTCTCTCTCTCTCTCTCTCTCTCTTACTGAAAAGATGTTTGGATCACTTACCGACATAAGTGGTTGAGGAGAAGAGGGGGAAAAGAAGAAGAAAGAAGAGGAATAAAAAGAGGAAGAGGAGATAGAGGACTAGGAGGAAAAGGAGGAGGAGGAAGAGAAGAAAGACTAAGCGAAGTAGGAGGAAGAGGAGGAAGAGGAGGAGGAGAAGGAGGAGAGGAGGAGGAGGAGGAGGAGGAGGAGGAGGAGGAGGAGGCGAGGGGAGAGAGGAAGGGTCAGAAGTTTCCCCTCGCCTCCCCTCCTGTGGGTGGTTGTGACACCGTGTTTGTCAACTGGGGGGTGGGGGTGATCTGGGGGGTTGGAGTGGGCTCTGGGTGGGCTGCTGAAGGGAGGGGGGAGGGGGGAGGGGGGGAAGGTAGGGTCATGGTGGTAAGGAATGTTATTTTTTTTCCTTATATTTACTTATTTCTTTTTAAAAGTTTAGGATTTTTTCCCTCCTGTATGTTGATAGCGTTGTTGCTTAACGTCTGATATCTTGTATCTATTTGTTATCGGTTTTAACAATATTCATTATTTCAACCTGATGCATTTGATTAGTTTTTTGTCTTTCTTTTTATTAATTTTTATCGTTTGAATGTCATAATTTTTATTGTTTAATCAAATATATCCTCCCTTTTTTTTTTTTTCTTTTTTTCTTCTTTTTTTCGTATATTCATCTCCATCTCGTCACGGGTGTTATATTCCTTTTTCATTTATCCATTTATTTTTTTCCCTTCTGCTTCCTCTCATTCGCTCCTATCTCAGCGAGCGTCCGCCATAACCTCTCCCATGGCCTTCATATCCCCTGACTTACGGAGTATAACGGTGACGTAAGGTCGAAACATTCACCCGGTGTCTATGGCGCCTTGTGACTTATGGACATGTCTCCCCCGATAACTGTGATGACGGTGAGCATCACGAAGCGTCCGGCTGTTGAGATGTTGCAGGTTTCAACAGACGCAATACAGTAACAGGGAGGATATATTTGTATTGGTGATGAAACGTAACGCCGTCGGAATTAATATTTTAAAAAAAGGGGGAAACGCGAGTTATCTGTTTCGTTTGTTTCGATGTGGCAGTGTTTATTCGAGGGACAAAGTCTTAGTTTGAGTATTATACAGTTCGAGGCGTACGGGTGTCGAGGTGGTGGTGGGGGGGGGGCTGCAGGTGTAGTCCGAGAGGCTGATTAGACGCAGGTGTAGTCCGAGAGGCTAATTAGACGCAGGTGTAGTCCGAGAGGCTGATGAGACGCAGGTGTAGTCCGAGAGGCTAATTAGACGCAGGTGTAGTTCGAGAGGCTTATGAGATGCAGGTGTAGCAGGCAGCCAGCCACAGACACCCCGCCCGCGCAGGTGCAGCGAGCGATCAGGAAAGACGCTAGGACCTCCCATGAGAGCAGCGGACACCGGAGAAGGATTAACTTAACGAGGTTGACTGTCTTGAGGATGCTGGGGGGGGGATCGCTCCTTCCCTCCTTCCTCCTCGCACCTCCGGCCGCGTGCCCTTCGTCCCCGCGTCTTGGGTTTCGCATCTGAATAATTAAGTTACGGAAACAACTGTACAAATATCGCCGGCACGCATCGTCGCTTTCGCCCGGCGCTGCGCTTCGCTCTGTTCCGCTGTCTTTTGTTCCCTGATGGCGGCCTAGGAGAGGAGAGGAGAGATTTCGAGGCGGTTCTTGGTGTCTGTGTTGCGTCTCCTGTTCGCTTTCTATGTCTTTTGCGGTGTAGGATTTGTTCGACGTATATTTTAACCTTTCTTAGTCTGTCCCGTATTCTTCTTCTCTCGCTTTCTCCCCCCCCCCCTCTCTCTCTCTCTCTCTCTCTCTCTCTCTCTCTCTCTCTCTCTCTCTCTCTCTCTCTCTCTCTCTCTCTCTCTCTCTCTCTCTCTCTCTCTCTCTCTCTCTCTCTCTCTCTCTCTCTCTCCACGCCCTGTCCTTGTTCCCTTCCCCCCCCCCACCCCCCCACCCTCCAGTCACCGCACGCCCCACCTGAGGTCATATTTATGTAGTGGCTTCAAGATGTTTTCTCTCCCTCCCTTTCTTTCTTTCTTTCCTCTTCCTCCCTCCCTCCCTCCCCCCTCCTTCCACTCCTCCCTCTTTTTCTCCCTCCCTCCCTCCCTCCCTCCACTCCTCCCTCTTTTCCTCCCCTCCTCCCTCCTTCCTTCTCTTCCTCCTTCCCTTTTCCCTCCCTTCCTTCTCACTCCTCTAATGTCTCTCTTGCTTTCTCTCTTTCCCTTTCTTTCTCTCCCTCGTTATTCCTTACCTATTTCTCGCTCCTTCCCTCCTCTCTTCTATCCTCCCCTTCTCTCATTCATTCACTCTTCCTTTCATCTTCCTTCTCGCTCTCCCTCCCTCCTCTATCTATCTATTTATCTATCTCTATCTATCTGTCTTTCTGTCTGTCTGTCTGTCTGTCTATCTATCTATCTATCTCTTTTCTTTCCTTCTCACTCTGTCTCTCACTCTCTCCCTCAGCTATCTTTCTCTCTTCCTCTCTCTCTCTCTCTCTCTCTCTCTCTCTCTCTCTCTCTCTCTCTCTCTCTCTCTCTCTCTCTCTCTCTCTCTCTCTCTCTCTCTCTCTCTCTCTCTCTCTCCTTCGCTCTCTCTCGCTCAGGATTCATCGTTTCTCGCCTTGATTTATGAAGATTTGTGGATCATTGAGGCGGTGCGGTTAATCCTGCCACGTCTGGTACATGGGATTTATACTGAGTTTTGTCCCGCTGTTAGAGAGGGAGGAGGGAGGGGAAGGGTGAGGGGGTGAGGAGGGGGGTGAAGAGGGGGTGAGGAGGAGGGTGAGGGGGTGAGGAGAGGGGTAGGAAGGTGTGGAGGGAAGGGTGGGAGAAGAGAAGGAAGGATAAAGAAGAAGGAGGGATAGAGATGGAGGGGAGTTGGGGAAATAGAAGGAGGGAGAAGGGAATGAGGGAAGGAGGGAGGAGAGGAAGGGAAGGAGCGTGATAAGTGGGCTCGGGTTCTGGGGAGAAGGAAATGGGGAAGATGGGGAGAATGTAGGCGGCTGTTGTGCTAATGGGGAGAGAAGGTGAGGTTATGGGGAGAAAATAATTGATTCTTCTAGATGTTAGGGAGAAATTCTGAAATTAGGATTATATAAGAGATGAAATCTGGACAAAAAAAAATAATAACGAAAGAAAACAGAGAGTGAGAGAAAAAGATATTAAAGAAAAGAAAAGAAAAAGAAAATTAAAGAAAGGTATGATAAAAGGGATATGAGCAAAGAGAAAGATACTTAAAAACAGGGAGAAAAAGAAAAGGAGAATCGTGTGCAAAAAGGGGAGATAGAAAGACCGTAAAAAAGGTATAGACAGAAGTAGGATAACGGCCGATTTGTGGTAATCCAGTGGCCGGTTGTACAGGTTCCGGACACCAGATTTTTACAGATTTCGGTTACCGATTCTTTTTTTTTTTAATTGTTTACAGTCTTTTATTTATCGGAGGTATTTATATAAAAAAAGCAACTATGTATTAGCAAGCTTTCCATAGTTTGGTTTGGAAAAGTTTGGATATCATCTAACATCAATTTGGATATCAGGAACTGAAAGCTTACAAATAAATGATAATAATAAAAGAATATTGCAGTAAAAAAAAATCGTATGATAGCCTAAAGGCTATCATACGATTTGGACTGATAAAGAAAATAACTCCTTTTTAACGCACGAGTCTTCATCGACGCATCTCGCTGTTCTCTTGTTATGGCGGGAAGGAGGCGGTAATGGTGACAATGTATCAGATTTTGTTCCCGTTTTATTATTCGTTAGGCTCGTACCCTCCTCTACCGTTGTCTGTCTCTCTGTTTCTGTGCTTCTGTTTTCTGTCTCTCTCTCTCTCTCTCTCTCTCTCTCTCTCTCTCTCTCTCTCTCTCTCTCTCTCTCTCTCTCTCTCTCTCTCTCTCTCTCTCTCTCTCTCTCTCTCTCTCTTGCTCGTCGTCGCTTTGTTCTTGACTTTTGTTAATTTATTATTATATTTTGTTAATAGATATTGCAGTTGTTCTGAATTCTTAAGATTTCGTCATAACAGGACTTCCATAGGTATTGACATAACTCACTTCCGAGACAGAATTCAAATTACGTTATCTGCCTGTTAAGTTTTTACTGTTACAACCCATGTAGCAGATTATATTTTGTATCTCGCCTCTATTACGAAACAATTATCATCTTTTGTCGCTGTAACAGACATGTTCTGATCCATATCGCTTCATTGTTTACATTTTTTTTTATCAGCTGATCTCCTATGCCTTTGGCTCTAATCAGAGGGCGGGGCTTGTCACTGTTAACGAGGAAGGGCGCGGTTTGTTGGGAAAAACTGTGTGATTGTGAGCGTGATAAGATATTGGCACGAATGAGGGGTGGGGCTTTTTAGAATGGTAGGCGGGGCATGAGACAGTAATGGGTATAAGGTGGTGTTTCTTGGTATTAGCATAAAATGCCCATAAAATTTAAAACAGAAGAAACTTCACCGATTCATTATTGCCTTGTCAATTCCAATATTGCGAAGGTTTTAATACATAAATGAAATAGTGAAAATGAAAAGCTAAACAGAGAGAGAGAGAGAGAGAGAGAGAGAGAGAGAGAGAGAGAGAGAGAGAGAGAGAGAGAGAGAGAGAGAGAGAGAGAGAGAGAGAGAGAGAGAGAGAGAGAGAGAGAGAGAGAGAGAGAATGATAGAACGAGGATATAAAAAATGATTAAGTTGTACCTCTCCTGAAGGTGAAAATAATGATCGCAAAGGCATCATCAATAAGGTTCATTATCCCATTATCTGCCTGCTGAATATTGACTTTGCTGACCAGGCGTGAAAGACGGCGAATTGCCTCCCACTGGGAAGTTAATGAGTTTTTTTTTTAATGAATTATATAGCCTGGGCGCGTGGTTGATAAGAACAGGGGTTGGGGTGGATAAAGGGGGGGGCGGGAAGGGGGTTTAGGTGATGGGGGGGGAGAAGGGGTCAGGGGAAGGGGGTGGGGAGGTATTAAAAGATGATATTTCAGCTTCAGAGGAAATATGAAAGTGTACACAGTGAATCCGCCTAGTACATACACAGGATAGGGGGGGTTGTTACACAGTGTACAAGGCGCGTGGGGGTGGAATTATATAGAACGGTCGGGTGATTGTCCTAAATACGTTGAGTAGGCTGGGCTGTTGTATTTATTTTTATTTATTTATTTTTTGTGAATAGTGAGAGGTGTATGTGGATATTGATGTTTATTTTCGATATTTGATGCTTTACGGTGAAGAAAAAGATATAACTGATGATTTTGGTGATCGTTTGATAAATTAAGAATTAGTGAATAAAAAAAATATGATTGTGGTATTATTAACATAAGAATCACCGTAGTAATGACAGAATTAACGGGATTAATTGCAGTAGTAGTGATAATAGTAATAAAGATAATGAAATAAAGATGATTATGATGATAAAGAACAGAATAATGGCGATAATAGTCAAAATAGTCAAGGTTACAATAACGAAATGATAATGACAGTTCAGCCGCTAATGAAAATTTACACAAATGACAATAATGACATAAACTTGGTCCGATTCCACTGTCATTAGGAATTCATCCACCCGCGGGGAGATATACCAGATACTATCACCGTAGAGAAAATACTCTGAATATACTATTCCAAAAAAATATATATTTTGAGGACAAAGGGCAGATCCTAAGCCACCTTTTCACCTTTCTCCCCTCCCCCTCCCCCCCCCACCCCCCGTGACACATCAAGGGCCAAGGGTCACGTGACAGACATCAGCTGTGAGCGATGCACGTTGACCGATAGATTTTTTTTTTTTTCTTCTTTTTTTAGTAACTTTTTAAAAATATATATTTCTCTTCCATTTCGATATCGTTTTTTGTTCCGTTATTGTTGTCTCCGTTATCATAACCATAAGTGATGTTCATGATTATTATTGATATCGTATTTTGTGCTTAGTAAATCGTAGGTTAATTAGCATTTACGTAATTAATAACGTCAATATCTTATCGTTACCATCAGCATTGTAAGAAAAAAAATTCGAAAATATCAAATACGAATTCAGTTGTCCTGCGTATTGGTAATCTATACTGATCCGTCCTGATTAAGTTATTTTTGTTTTACGTAGAGGCTCTGGTGTCTCTTACACGCTCGCTTTGTTTCGTTTGTTCATCCGACTGGTTTGTGTCGAATTCCCTTTCTCTCTCTCCTTCTTTTTCTCTTTTTCTTTCTCTTTTCTCTTCGTATTTTTTCTTTGTTTTTCGTTTTCTCTTTTTGTCTTTCATTTTCTCTCTTTCAATCTTTCGTTCTCTCTCGCTATCTTACTTTTCTCTTTCTCTTTCTCTTTCTCTTTTCTCTCTATCTCTCTCTCTTTCTCTTCTCTCTCTCTCTCCCTCTCCCTCCCTCCCTCCTCCTCCCTCCCTCCCTCCCTCACTCCTTCTCCCTCCCTCCCTCCCTCCCTCTCCCTCTCTACTTTTTCTCCCTTTACATAAAATTCTCCGTCTTCCCTCTTCTCCCTTTCCGTTACCTCTCCCTTTCCCCCTCCTTCTTCCTTTGCTTAAGAGATAAATGGAGACAGACAGAGGGAAAGCGAAGGGCGTCATACCCCAGCGCCGCCACCAGGTCCTGTTCACACGTCGGTCTCACGGCTGTGCTAAAATTCAGTCGTGCAGCTGTGTGTGTGTCTGTGCGCTGAGAGGGTCTTCCTCCCTTCCTCGCCTCTTCCCTTTCTCTTCTGCTTCGTACTCGCCTCTTCTCTTTCTCCTCTGCTTCGTTTTCTCCTCTTTTCTTTCTCTTCTGCTTCGTATTTTCCTCTTTTCTTTCTCTTGTGCTTCTTTCTTCCCTCTTCCCTAACCCTTCTGCTTCCTTCTCTTTCTTCTCCTTCCTTCGTCTGTTAGGTCCTTAATCTTCCTCTCTTCCTCCCCTTTACCTCTTCTCTTCCCTGTCCCTTCTCCCTCATCTCCTTTCATTCTCTTATATCGCTTCCTCTCCCCCTTCTTCCTCCTTCCCCCAGTTTCTCTCTCATCTTCTTCCTTCATTCCTTCTTTCTTCCTTCTCTTTCCTCATTCGCCTTCCTCTTCTTTCTCTTCTCCCTCTCTCCTTTCTTCTTCCCTTTCCCTTTCTCCTCCTCTTCCCTCCACCTTCCTTCTTCTCCCCCCTCTCCTTTCCCTTCCTCCTTCTCTTCTTCACTCTTTCTACTTCTCTCTCCTCCTCTCCCCTTTCCTCCTCCTCTTCCTTCCCCCTTTTCCTACTTTCCCCTCCCCTTCCCCGTCCTCCTCCTTTCCTCTCCTCTCCTCCCCCCTCTCTCCTCTTTCCTCTCCCCTCTCCCTTCCCCCTCCTTCACTTCCTCCCCCACCCACCTTCCCCCCTAATCCCTACACCTCTCCTTCCCCTTTCCTCTTCCTTTCCTTCTCCCACCCTTCTTCCCTCCCTCTCCCTTCCTCCCCTCGCCCCCCCCCCTCCCCACACACACCTCCGGGCCTGTCTGAAGCGTGATTGTCCTTGCTTCACGTATCGGCACAGAGTGATGTGGTTGATGCAACTGATGCGACTGATGAGGATCACTGTTGAGAGTTAAAACAGTTGCAACCACGCGTGCATGACGGGTTTCGGCTTGGCGTTGCATGAGTAGCGAAAGGATCGTGATTGGTGGGAGCTGGCGAAGGGGGGGAGGGGGAGAGGGAGGATGGGGAGGGGGGAGGGAAGGGGGAAGGGTGTTTGTGTGTGTGTGTGGGTGGATGGGTGTTTGTGTATGTGTGTGTGGGGGGGGGGTGTTTGTATGTTTGTATGTGCATGGGAGTTTTTAGTGTTAGTGTGTGCGTATGTGTGATATGTGTGTCCGGGTGTCTGTGTGTGTTAGTTATGTTATGTATGTTAGTGTAGATGTGGGTGTTTGCATACGTGTGTTTGTATATAAGTGGCGTTTGTGTGCATGTGTGTTTATTTCGCACCTCTTTTGTCCGCGAATATACCGTATGTATCTTTGTCTTTGTATGTAAGTTCATGTATACATATTTGTATTTGTATACGCGTGTGTACTTGTGCTTGTAAATCGCACCGCATGACACGCTAAAATACAACCCATTGTCACTGCCACGTGCGGGCCACACTCACCTCCGTAACGCATATCCATTATAACCCTTTCGTCAAAACCGTAGTTTTTTCTATAAATATTTTTTTCTTTCTTTCTTTCTTTCTTTTTTTTTTTTTTCTCTTTCTCTTTTTTTTTTTTTTTTTTGCATTTTTTCTCTCTCTTTCTCTTTTTTTTTGCTTTCTTTCTTTCTCTCTCTCTTCTCTTTTTTTTTTTTTTGCTTTCTCTCTCTCTCTCTCTCTCTCTCTCTCTCTCTCTCTCTCTCTCTCTCTCTCTCTCTCTCTGTTATTTTCTTCTCTCTCTCTCTTTCTCTTTTTTTTCTTTTTCTCTCTCTTTCTCTCTCTCTTTCTCTTTTTGTTTGCTTTCTCTCTCTCTTTCTCTCTCTCTCTCTCTTTTTTTTTTTTTTTTTTGCGACGGCGCGTGTCGATGCCGGAAACGTCTTGCAATCACGGAATAACATGCTGAGAAAGGGGATTTAGGGGGGGGGGGGGGAGATGAGGGGGGGAGTAGGGAGGGTTGAACCTGGGAGGGGAATAGGGGGGGGGGTAATGGGGGTTATGGGTTCTTTCGAGTCTTTCCTTTGTTGATAATGAGAGTTGGTAATGTGGTTCTTCAAAACCAATGCTTATGAACGAATAGATAGTGATACTGGTAGTAGTTATAGTAGTAGTAGTATAATGATGATAATGTTGATGATAATAGTATTGATAATTATGATGATGATAGTGATAATGATGATAACAATAGTACAATTTGAATAATGATAATGATGATAATAATAATAATGACAATGATAATGATAATAATGATTATGAGGATGAGGATGATAATGTCAATAATAATGATAATGATGATAATGAGAAAAGGCGAAGGAAACTATTTCTAATACTTTTAGACTTTAGACATCGACGGATAACAAAAGTCGAACCAACACACACGCGGTTCTTGGTTCCTTAAGTAGCGTGCATTTGATTGAACAAAAGCATGAAAGCCAGTTATCCCCCCTTCCCCCTCTCCTTCCCCCTCCCTCTCCCCCCCCCCTCTTTCGTGCCAGTTCGCGTGCTTAATATTTGTATAAAGATGTTTATTTGTTGACTTTGCTAGACGCTGGCACTTCATTTTGTCACCTCGTGTTTATTCAGGAAGGTTTGTGTCTGCAAGTGAACGCTTTACTTGTGGATTTGTGCTCGTTTTTTGCTGTTTTTTGTGTCTTTTTTTTGTGTGTGTGTTTGTGATTGTAGGTGTGTGTTTCTTTGTTTGTTTGTGTGTGTGTGGGAGGGGGTGTTTGTGTGTGTGTGTGTGTGTGTTGGTTTGGTTTGTTTGTGTGTGTGTGTTTGTTTGTGTGTGCGTCTCCGTGCCCGTATCTGTATATGCGTGTGAACATACGTCTTGTGCGTCCATAATTGAGTTCGGAACGGTAACCCCCCAAAAAAGTACAAGTCAACAGCTTAGTCCTTCTCACAATTGAGCGAGAGATCAAGAGAGGTAAAAATAATGAAAGAAAAAGAAATAGGTATCAAAAGTTAAATGTTAAATG
>NC_051424.1:3285806-3290806 GCF_015228065.2 Penaeus monodon | reverse complement strand
TTTATAATAGGAAGTGCCGTTAAAATGATTTTGTCTTTCTGATATGTTTAGCGTCCCCTCGGCCTCTCTCTCTCTCTGTTTCTCCGAGGGGACATGTGTATGTATGATTTGTAGGTTGTGTACGCCTGAGGGGCGGGAGGCACCCCTTGCCCCCTCCCCCCTCTAGGAACGCAACATAGTCACTGTAGTTCCCTGTTTTTTGTACATGTCCTTCCGTTGAGGCGCTGCACTAACCAGCCCAAACAAACTGAGTTACTGATTTTTACCCCAGCGCTTTATGTGATGAGTTGGGTATGTGACGCCCCCAGGCATCGGGTAACAAGGTTGAGATGAAAATTTATGTTAATCCTCCTCTTCCCCGCTTCTCCCCCCCCCTCCACACTCTACGCATCCAGCCTTCTCCCCCCCCCGCCGCCCCCAATCAGTCAATCGGTGGCGGAGCGGGCGGGGTGGTAGCGGCGCCCAGGGCGGGACTTGTCACTCCGGTGCCGCCCTGCCGCTACCTTTCCTCTCCTCCCTCACCCCCTTCCCTTGCCCCTTACCCTTGCCCCCTACCCCCCTGCCGATGCCCTCGAGACGCCCACGGTGAATATGGGCGGCCTCGGAAAATCCTCCTCTTAGGTTTACGAATTAGTTTGTACTTAATGATTACCTTTATTATTTTTATAACGAATGTGTTCCCTGTTTTGTGTTTACTGTATGTACTTACTTTTTTTACCGATGATATTTAAGATAGTGTGTGTATGTGTTATATTGGAGAGTGTAAACACAGTGGGAGGGGGTCACCCATTCCTCCACCCCTCCTCCCTCACGCCTATGCACCCCCTCCCCCTCCTCCCTCTCCATCAAACCCCATTTCGATACGGAGAGATTTCCAAAAAGCTGTTGTTCCTCTCCCACAATCATCCTCTCCTCCTTCGTCCTTTTATTGCCTTTCCTCCACCTCCCCTCTCCTTCCCCTCACTTCTCTCTCTCCTCCCTCGCTCTTCTCCCCCCCTGTCCCTCTCCCCTTCTCCCTCTTTCCCTTCTTCACCTCCTTCCTCACCCGCTCTCCTTCCCCCCACTCCTTCTCCTTCCCCTCTTCCTCCCCCTTCTTCACCCCCTTTCTCGCCCCCTCCTCTCCCTACTCCTTCTCCTTCCCCTCTTTTCCCCCCTCCCTCCCCCCCACACTCCCCAATTCCTCCGAGCCACGGCTGCGAGGCTTAACAACGTTGTCATCTGGTAACACCCAAAGACAACAATATTATGAGTGCATTCCCGCCAAACTCTCCGGAATTGGGACCGACTCGTTTTTATTCCATTTTTGATTTTCTTTTTTTTTTTCTCACTAAGGAACCCGTTTTCCGAAATAGCTTTTATTTTTATTTTGGAGAGAAAAAAAAAATGAAGGAGAATTATAAGGTCGTTTTTTTGTTTGTTTTTTGTTTTTTTTGGGAAAAGTGTTAGGGTATTTTATTATGTGTCCCTTCAGCTATTTCGTATTTCGTTTATTCATTACTTTTATGTCTTAATTTATTCTAAATTGTCATTGCTTTTACGCCCAGCGCGCCCCGCATAAGGTCATGACACTCATGACAAATATCTCTGTTCCACCTGTCACGAAAGTCTTGGAAAAGGCAGTGTTTCCGGGTAGTGATAATTTCTATATTAGAAAAAAACACTAAAAAATTGTTAGGTGCTGTAAGAGATGTTGTTAGTTATTTTTGTAAGCGTTAGAGAGAGAGCTTCGTTGAGTGTGAGCGAAGAAACGTTTCCAGACTTCGGTGGCAAACGTTCTGAACGTTTTTCGCCAAGCGCGCGAGGGCGAATGTGATGGTCATGAAGTTGATGATGATGATGCTGTTGTCTGCCAGACTTTTGGATAATTTCTCTTGTTCGATAATACACTCTACCCTTTTTTTCTATTCATATCTTTGCGCTATTCAAGTTATTATTATTATTTTCTCCCCCTTCTCCTCTTTCATTCTTTCAATTCCGTTCTCTTTTCGTATTTGTAAGGATGTCGCATTTAAGTTCTTCAAGTTGACTCGCGCCGACACGACGTGAGATCTGTGTTGTGATGTTCTCACCATATTCGAGTTTGATTAACATTATGAACAACAAATCAAGTCACTTTCGTCTAGTCAGAAATGGTTGATGGCGAAGATTCTCTTTTCAAAGCCTCTAAACGTCATATTTATGTAATTGACTCACTTATTTATTATTCGTCTCAAAGTCTTGAAAAGTTATATATATATTTATTTTTTTCATTTATTTATTTTTCCTCTCAAAGTCTCTAAACGTTATATTTATTTATTCATTTATTTTATTTTTTACTCTCAAAGTCTAAACGTCATATTTATTGTCCTTTTGTAACCAAAGATTTTAAATACCTTTTTTTGCAACAAAGGAAGGTGTGTGAATCAAAACAATTTACCTAGGATCTTTAATGATCGCAAGTTCCTCATAGAAAACAAAGCAAGAAAATCATCATAAGTCAAACGATGAAAACTAAAAACAAAAAAAAAACAAAAAAAAAAATCTTTACTGCAGGATTTTTTTTCACAAGCTTCTACAATATAGTTTTTTTTTTATAACACGTCGCTATTTATCTAATTTGCCAGTGTCTATTACCTACTATCTATTTCAATGCCCAATATTTCGTTCCTATAATCTTAATAAGTCATTTTTTTTTCTTTTTTTTTAACTACAGATAACATTCCTTCTTGAGTCACTTTTTTATTTTTTTTATTTTTTAACTACAGATAACATTCCTTCTTTTGAACTCGATGATCAGACTCGGGTTCGGCAAAGGAACTTCATGTGCATGATTTTCCCGTCTCGAGAGAGGAGGGAAGTCGGCCATGCAGGTCAGCCACTAGTGCTCCCCCTCCCCTCCCCCTCTCCACAAGCCCCATCTGGCCCCCATCCCCCTTCGAAGCCCCCCCCCCACCCCACCCCCCATTCCTAGGCTCTGCAGCTGGGCACAGACAGACACACAAGGCGACCAACGCGTACGTCATCAGAGGGCAAATATATGCATTCTTTTACACTTTTATATAGAAAATAATGTGTATAGTAGGTTCCTTCAGTGGCAGAATGTGTGATCAAGTGACCTACGCTGTAAACAAGTGAAAAAAAAAGAATAAACGATGGTACCACATATATATAAATATATATATATATAAATATTTAAGGATTTTATGTCTTGTTTCTACTTAAATCTCTGTTAGGCTCAGTGTCTTGAGTTTGTTCAAAGCCGTCACGGTGGTTTTAGTACAAGAGTTTGGGCGAGTTGTCCACGAACTATAGCTTTGTGAATAGCTTAGCTTTTTTTAGGCAGTAAGGTGACATTTCTGTTGTTGCATGTTTTGTTTTGGATGACTTGCCCAAATAGTTTTGTCAAAGTAAAATTAGACACCAATAAAAAAAAAGATGTGAAGTGTTTTAAAAGAAGTAAGTAAATAAATATTGACACAGACGACGAGGGTGATCCTATAATAATGATGATGATGACGATGATGATGATAATGATACCAAAAAAAAAAAAAAACATAAAATACAGTACGCAGAATTTTTTTTTATTTTCTGCTGGGACGTATTTGCCTGCATGTATACCACACTCTAGAGTATTATCTAGACGAAGCTTCGCCCTCTTGTCGGTCATTTATAATGTAAGTGGTGAGACTATAGACTTAAGTCCTCGTCATGGTGAGTCTACTACAATGTGGATCGGTTCAGGTAACCTGGTCAAAGCTTGAGTCAAAACAAAAAATATAATAAAATAAAAATAAAAAAATACTACTAAATAATAAAGTGCACAAAGAAGAATAAGGGCGCCGTTCCTGCGTGAAGGGGAGGCGGAGGGCGGGGACTGGCCGACACGCCCCCGACACGCCCTTTGTTAGCTTTAGCAGTCATTTGAGTATCACATATTTACTGTTGATATATGATTAATTACTGTAAGGTTCTAGATGGAAAGCAGGCATGAAAAGCGCTCGCTGCGCCGGCGAGTGCCCGTGCCTCAGGGCCTGCGACCGCCCTGCACCGGCCTGCCCCCTTCCCCCCCGTCGCCATGGCATAATCCGGGGCCAGCGCCCCACCCACCCGGCCCTCCCCCTCCCCTCGGACTGCCTCACAGGACTGTTCACAGTGCAATAATAATACTCCAGTCTCCTCTGTGGTTCTGTTGGAATACACCCGCTACTCTTAGCCATGCTAACATAACGTGCGGTCGCATCGCCGCGCAGGACACATATCATCATGTTTTTATAAAAAAAAAGTGAACAATTGTACAGAGGCGGCCAGCGAGGTCTGGTCGTGACGCTTTTAGGTGTTTCCAGGAAGCCCCGCGGTGTGTGCGCCTGTGGAGACTTAGATAGTATCAGCCGTTGTACAGAGTGTGTGGATCCACCTGAACTTTCTACCCTCTCGTGCTGTACGTATACTGCACCCTATTTTTAGTCCATGTGCTAGAGATCTCCTTATATGCCTTAACACAAGTGTAGATTTAACAGGTATGGCGCCCGTGGCCACCGCCACGCGCCGCCCACTCTACTTCAGTTGTTGCATAAGAGGGTGAGCACCACAAGGCCTCCCGCCGCCGCCCCGCCCGCCCCTCGCCCTCCGCCGCCGCCCACGGACCCATCTTGTATATTCTTATACCGAGAGACGACTGCGCGCGGGTGTCCGGTGGGCGGGCCTCCCGAAGGAGGAGCCCGAGAGGGTGGGGACGGCCGGGCGGCGGGCGGGCCAGGCAGCACAAACTGTACACGCCGCGGCCGCCCACTTCCCGACCACAGAGCCGCCGCCGCCGCCGCCGCCGCCGCGCACACGTTCGGCGGCGGCGGAGGGGCGGCGGCGGCGGCGGGCGGGGTGGCGGCGCGGCTCACTGTCTCCCACTCGGCGTCAACATCGCCCTCTCAATATGCAAATTGTTTTAGAGACAGTGTACCATATATCCTTGTCAAAGTGAATAAACCAAAGCAGAGAGTATCACAAGATTTACTTTCATTTTCCTT
>NC_051424.1:3253306-3255806 GCF_015228065.2 Penaeus monodon | reverse complement strand
GCCTGGAACGGGAGGGAATCTCAGGGAGGGAATCTTAGGGAGGGAATGCTCAGGGAGGGAGGGAATCTCAGGGAGGGAATGCTCGGGGAGGGAATCTCAGGGAGGGAATGCTCGGAGGAGGGAATGCTCAGGGAGGGAATGCTCGGGGAGGGAATCTCAGGGAGGGAATGCTCAGGGAGGGAGGGAATCTCAGGGAGGGAATGCTCAGGGAGGGAATCTCAGGGAGGGAGGGAATACTCAGGGAGGGAATCTTAGGGAAGGAGGGAGGGAATACTCAGGGAGGGAATCTTAGGGAGGGAATCTCAGGGAAGGAGGGAGGGAATGCTCAGGGAGGGAATCTTAAGGGAGGGAATCTCAGGGAGGGAATCTCGGGAGGAGGGAGGGAATCTCAGGGAAGGAGGGAGGGAATGCGCAGGGGAGGGAATACTCAGGGAGGGAGGGAATCTTAGGGAGGGAGGGAATCTCAGGGAGGGAATCTTAGGGAGGGAGGGAATCTCAGGGAGGGAATCTTAGAGGGAGGGAGGGAATCTTAGGGAGGGAGGGAATACTCAGGGGGGGAGGGAATCTCAGGGAGGGGGGAAAACTCAGGGGGGGAAACCAGGGAGGAAATCTCAAAAAAGGGGGGAATCCGGGAGGGAAACTAGGGAAGGGGGGAGGAATGCCCGGGGGGGAATCTCAGGGAAGGAGGGAGGGAAAAGCGAGGGAGGGAATACTCGGGAGGGGGGAAAACTCAGGGAGGGGGAAACTTAGGGAGGGAAACTTTGGGAAGGAGGAATCTTAGGGAAAGGGGAGGGAAAGCTCAGGGAGGGAATCTTAGGGAGGAATGCTCAGGGAGGGAGGGAGGGGAAAGCGCGGGGGGGGAAAACTCAGGGAGGGGGGGATCTTAGGGAGGGGAATACTCAGGGGGGGAAACTCAGGGGGGGAATCTTTGGGGGGGAAATCAGGGGGGAATCTTAGGGGGGAATCTCAGGGAGGGACTTAGGGAGGGAGGGGAAACTCAGGGAGGGAAATTTAGGGAGGGGTCTTAGGGAGGGAGGGAATACTCAGGGGGGGAATTCAGGGGGGGGAATTTGGAGGGGGGGAATACCCGGGGGGGAATCTCAGGGGGGGGCCAGGGGAAAAGGGGAAACTCAGGGAGGGGGGGGAATCTCAGGGGAAGGGGGGAGGGAAAAGCGCAGGGGAGGGAATACTCAGGGGGGGAGGGAATCAGGAGGGGAAAATCGGGAGGGAATGCTCAGGAGGGAATCTTAGGGGGAATTTGGGAGGGGGGGAATACTCAGGGAGGGGAAACTCAGGAGGGAATCTAGGGAAGGAGGGGAAATTAGGGAGGGGGGATCTGGGAAGGAGGGAGGGGAAAGCGCAGGGGAGGGGAAAACCAGGGGGGGAGGGAATTTAGGAGGGGGGAAAACTCAGGGGGGGAATGCTCAGGGAGGGGGCTTAGGGAGGGGAAACTTTGGGAGGGAGGGAATACCCGGGGGAATTTAGGAGGGAATCCAGGGGGGGAATACTCAGGGAGGAACTAGGGAGGGAGGGAAACTCAGGGGGAAAGGGGGGAGGGAAAGCACAGGGGGGGGAATACTCAGGGAGGGAGGGAATCTTTGGGGGGGGAGGGAATACTCAGGGGGGGAAACTTGGGAGGGGAAACTTAGGGAGGGAATCTTTGGGGGGGAATGCTCGGGGGGGGAATGCTCGGGGGGGAGGGAATACTCAGGGGGGAGGGGAAAATTTTGGGAGGGGAGGGGAAAACTCGGGAGGGGGGAAAGGGAGGGAGGGAATCTTAGGGAGGGGGGGAATACCAGGGGGGGAAACTCAGGGGGGAATCTTTGGAGGGGGGGAATTTAGGGGGGAGGGGAAAACTCAGGGGGGAATTCAGGGGGGAATTTGGGGGGGAAGCTGTGGATTTTTAATTTTTGGCCTCTGGTGTGAGTCTGTCGTCTGTCTGTCTGTCTGTCTGTCTGTCTGTCTGTCTGTTTTTCTGTCGTCTTTTTGTCTTCAGCATCAAAACAATCAATAGTCAAAACAAACACATTTTTCCCTTTATTCATTCAGCAGTTTGTCGTCAGTCAATCAATCAGTCTTGTTTTGTCACAAATTTGCAACAATCATTTGTCAACCCTCAGTCATAAGTCAGTCAGTCAGTCAGTCAATCAATTAGTCAGTCAGTCAATCAGTCAGTCAATCAATCAGTTAGTCAACCAATCAGTCAGTAAGTCAGTCAGTCAATCAGTCAATCAGTCAATCAATCAGTCAGCCAGTCCATCTGACGAAAACACACACACACTGTACCACACACACACACACGAAGACCCCCAACTCACCTGGCAAAGGGTCCCTGGGCCTGTCGCTCCGCACATCCTCGCTATACTGCCTCAGTTTCGCCTTCAGGTCGCGACTCAACTTCTTGTAGTAGAAGAGCTGCTGCTCCATCTCACGCAGACGGAACTCTTGTGCGCCAGAGCCTAATGAAATCATAAGGCATTGAAAAAGACGAATGAATGAG
>NC_051424.1:3245806-3250806 GCF_015228065.2 Penaeus monodon | reverse complement strand
ACATTATTAATATCAACACGAAGAAGAAAAATAGTCATAACAACAATCATCATCATCATAACAATAATAGCAAATATAAAGGAAACCAATTATAACAAAAATAACTGTAATTATATATATCATTATCATTAAATAATAATAACAAACAAATGAAGACTTAAATCCACTTTCACCTTGTGTATTCTCCTATTCAGCTTCTGCCTTCGCACCATAAGGGAATCCCGCGCATCTCGCAGGTGAGAAATTTCTTCTCTGAGGTCCGACTCTCGCCTTTCTGTTAGTGCCTCCTCATTGCCACTGCCTTTTCTTCTCTCCTGCATTAGGGGTGATATTGACAGAGTGGACAACTATTGATAAATGGTTAAGATAACATTTTTTTAAATTAGGAAGTACTGCTAAAGTTAATTCATTTTAATGGCTTTATTGTAAGAAATTAATCCTCTATGGAAATTGAGTTAAAATTTTCCTAAGTAACTTGTAATCAATATTCCACAACAAATCATCACTTGTTACATTTTACTTTATAAACATCCTTAAATGATCTTCATAATCTACCTCAGAGTCTTGTCTGGAAGTCTCCAGACGGAGTTTCTCCTTGTGCATCCATTCTCTCTGCTTGACTGCCTCCTCACGCATCTTGACCTCATTCTGGAGTTGCTGTGTTGCCTCACGTAACTTCAGTATACGCTCTTCCTCCTCAGCTAGCCAGCCCCGGTCACTCTCCGACTCCCCTTCATCTTGCTAGTGAGCATTCCAATGAAAATGTTATTCAAATCTTCTACAGTTAACCAAAAATATTATCACAGAAATCATTAACTTTTGCGTAGTTCATAGTGTACATGAAAAAAAAATTCTTTCCATTCAGCATTTTGTCCTTTTCTCAAGTACCTTGAGTCTTATTTCCAAGGCCCGAATCCTCCGCTGGTCAACGATGATCTGCTGTTCGAGTTCTTCCTTGCGCTGCAATTCCTCACGAAGACGTGTTTGGAGTTCCTCTTGCTGTCGTCTCATTTCCCTCACACTGCCCTCCAACTCCTCTACTCTGAAAGAAGTAAACAAAGATATACTGACAGGAGAGCATTACTCTTAGGAAGGCTTAAATACCTCCTAGGCTTTATGAAAATTATCCTCATCTTCTCTTGATATATGAATAACTAGCTTTTAATTCACTTCTGCTATGATGCACATCACAAACCGTGCAATCTTGATTACATTTTTAATCTGACTTCTTTTTGCTATACCTTAAAAGAACTAAAAACAAAATAAAGGCAAAGAATAAAAACAAAAGAATGTGTTGACATCTTTCATCTTCTAAAAAACACACAAGAAAATAACAAAACAAGTTTCTAGAACATTATATCACAGAAACTCTTACTTGGTGTCTGCCTGTTGAGAGATGGCTGAAACTTTCTCTAGGGTTAAGAGCTTCTTCTGGTAATGCGAAATTTGCTTTTTCAGGGAATCGACACGACTGCGGTATTGGCCAACATCTTCAGATTCCCCTTCCCGCAGTTCCTGAAGAAACAAGACAATCTGTGAATGTCTAACTCTTCGACTTATGATTTTTCAACTCTGCAGTGGTGTGAGAATGATGTGCATTCAGTGGTACTGTAATTCATAATTTGATTTACGCCCTTTTCTCAGGTTAGGAATATACAGTACAACACTCTCAGAAATTATTCCTTACAACAGTCTGATGTCAGTGTTTGATATACATTAAGTTAGTTAGTCTATGATGTCGAGTACATTAGGTATAACAAGTGCATTTTTTCAAATCCCAAGGAGTCTGTTCAGATATAAACCAACTCTAAGCCAAAGAGTATCTATATAGTAACAAGATTATAGGAAAAAGAAAAGTAATAAAAGTATAAAATATAATTAGACCATAAAATCTGAATATAAATTAAATCTAAAAGTGTAATTAAAAAGCATAATAAGCAGTACTCCTTTCTTTCAAAAATGTAATCTTCTTATAACAAACCAACTGGAAAACAAGAGAATCAATAATAATACCTCTCCCTACATTCCACCATTCTGTCCACAGAAAAATTACCTACCCCCAAACACACACATGCACACGCACATGCACACACGCATGCTTAAGCGCACGCACATACAAACACACACACACACACACACACACACACACACACACACACACACACACACACACACACTCTACATCTGCCCAAAATCTGTGCACCTTCAGCTGATTCTGGGCTTCCTCATACTGCTGCCGGGCCCTGTGGATCTCCTTTTCCAGTCGCTCCATCTTGGCCTCACATTTTCGCTTTGTGACCTCAGCTTCCCCTCCGCAGCGCACCAACTCTCGTATAAAAGCCTCCTGTTGAAAGGGAAAGTAAATATGTTATTTGGTTGATTTTCAAAGGAATCCAAACAAACATAACAAACAAGAAAACAACCTGAACTAAGCAATAAGAAATGCAGGTATATGCAAACACATTTGAAAAAAATCAAACACATAAAATCAACAACAACCATAAAAACAATAGCAATAATAATAATGGTAATAATAAAAGAATAAATAAATAGAGAGATAAAAGCAAGAAAATGTACAAATAAACAGACGTAGGAAAAAGATTTACCTTCAACCTAATTGTTGCATTCAGTTGTTTGAGCCGTTGCTGCGCCGCTCGCAACTCTACGCTGACCCGACGGATTTGGCCTCTGCGGAGGTCCTGAGACGCTGACAAACGCTTAACTTCTTCGACTAATGATGTACTGCTTTCCTCATCATCTCCTATCTGGAAAAAGAGTGCAAGGGAACTGTGACGATGATGACAATGAAAAAAAAAAAAAATTCCATTTGACTTTTACATCTTTTTCTGCTTTCTCATTTTTCATTTAACAAGATTTGCTTTATTTTCTTTTAATTTCTGTAATTCTTGGGAATGGTAAGCATCTTCATCATCATATTGAATTTTCATTTCACTGTAGGCAAAGTGCTCTCCCAAGACTCCACTATTTTGTGTTTCATTATATATTGCTAATGAACTGTGGCCAATATTTCCCCCAACTTGCAATGAGCTCCCTTTCCTATGGTCTCAATGTTCTCAAGTATTATGTGTTAAACATCCAGATTAATGAAAAGGAACAGGAAGAATTTAGAAAAAAATGTAAAATTGGAGAGAAAGGTAAATTAGTGCAAAAGAAAATACATCCTGCTTATAGTGTAAAAAGGAAAATTAATTATACTTACCTTCTCAGATTTTGATTTTCTTCTTGATGATTTTGAAATCTGGGAGAACCTTGACACACAGGAGAGTGAAGATTTTCTTCTGGGATTTGGCACTTCATGCTCTGAATTGGGGTTCAAAGTGTTTCAATATAGATGTGAAAAATTCACATTAAAATCGCACATGGAAAGGAAATATCTACAAAATTTTGCAAGGAAATTGAGGCTGTGCATCTGAACAATATAGACATTTACATACAATTAGCCCCCTACCTTCATCTGAAATAATATCAGAATGAATAGAAGACTTGACACCTTCATCTGATTTCACAGATAAATTAACTTGAGATATCACAGACAAACGACCCTCAGGCACCAATGCTGAGGTTATAGAGGAGGATACTGAAGAGCTTCTTTCTGCCGAGGAATTGACATTCTCCCTTGTTTTCCGAGGAGCCATCTGAAGCCCCTTTGTCAAGAGAATAGACTCTGCTGTTTTGTGGGAATGCCGTGAGGACTTTCTAGAGGATGTGTTCTTGGACTGAGCTTTGTCCTCTTGTTTTTTGGCCAACTCAGATTTTCTTCTCTCTGCACTCTGCCTCACTTTAGCAAGAGTGTCATGACTGAAAGTAGAAGCTAATAAGTCTGCAATACTGTATAAACCAGATTTCATATGCTAATACCATAGTACATCTTAGGGTGTTGACTGGCTGCTTGTCAATTAGCAATTTCAGTTTAGATTCCCAACTGGGCTTAGATTTCCAATGTTACTACAAGGAGATAATGGCAACAAGCATTATCAAGTGCCTTAAAAATATATGAAATTCTACTTTTTAGTTTTATTCAGCAATGCATTTAATGTACCTATTCACCTTAAAAGAAAATGACATCCCAATAATAATAAAAAAGCATAGTAAAGTACTTGTACGAATACCTATCTAATTTCTCCAAACAATAACTCTTTCAGGCCTCAGCAACCACGATTGGCATACAATTCATATTTGCTTATCGTTAATTCACCCTTTACAGTTATCATTACGTAATTTATTTAGAAAGAGTATTGGTTCTGATTGCACTGTAAAACTGCATTGTTGCACCTAATGTCCTTAGCAAATTGGAGAAAAGTTGAACACTATTTTTCTACTGAGATTTAATACTGGTATCTGATGGAGTTAGCAAATTATTGTTTTTACCTTTCCTGCACTTTGTTCACTACATCATCTGTGTGAGAGCGAAACCTTCCTTTCAGGACAGCCAACTGGTCGTAAAATTCTTCCCCAAAGGAGGACATTGAGGAGGTGTCACTGTCTGAATGTGACATTTCTGTCCCAGATTCCATTGTTGTGTTGGCCTCTGGCTCGCTTAACTCCTCTGAACAAGAGAGAAAACGAAGTTCCTTCAGACTCATTTCAAGCTTCACAAATATGAAATGGAATTTCTTCAGTCTAAATTTACCAGTATTCTGCATTTGTTTGCAACAAATATCTGAGATGGCCTCTCTATCTTGATTCTACAAGTAATTACATTCTCAGTTGCAATGCTGTCATTAATAATCCTTTTTATATAACACAACCTTAAACAGACTACTTAATTTCAAGAGTTGTTTGGTTTTATAATGCCATACACATACAACACACTATACACCAAAAAAGTAAGCCTAACAACAATACTGAGAATATAATATCTAAGAACTGATCCTACCCATCAAACAGCAAATGCTTCTGTCACATAGTCAAAGAATTCTGATTTACCTATGACCTCTAGAACACGGTTCGTGGCCGCATTGAAGCGCAGAGGCCCCAAG